>NW_025422253.1:0-80158 GCF_011764305.1 Mustela putorius furo | reverse complement strand
GGGATCAGGCGATCGCTCAGGTTGGACATTCTGTCCCTGACGCTCCTTCTTGAAGGGGTTGGATCACGAGGCCATGGGTGGTTTTCCCAGATGGGAGTTGTGAGAAGCTACAAACTGCAATGATTCTTCTGCAGGACAATTGAGACCTGTGGTTGCTCCGGCAACGATCCGAGCAGGGTTCTAAGGATGGATGGCTGGGTACCCGCTCACATTGCCAATTGTCTCGCAAGCAACAATGACAGGTAGATCTGCTGGAGTTCAATGTGATGGAGCAGGCAGAGGAGGACTGAGCTGAACCATGGACTCGTGCCCGTTTGATGATGTGAATGAACCGCCTACACATATTCTTTGTGTCTATGGAGACCCTTGGAAAGAAAAGCGGGTGGCACTGCGGGGCCCTGAAGGCATAATCATCAAATCAGAGGGCTTTGACACAGCGCCAACATGCAAAGTTCCCCATGTGTATATGCGATTTGTTCTGATGGGTGAGTCGAAGAAACGCACCATATGCTGTATTGAAATCCAGGCCTTCTGAGGAGGAGAAATGCCTGGAAAAAGCAAAGCAATGGATCCAACATAGTGCCTAGGGGCCTGTTTTCATTCCTTTTTTACTTCTGGGGACAACAGTCTACGGTTCTGAGTGCCGGTAGGTGCTCAGATGGCCCCAGATTTGGCCCTGTTTTGTCCTGGGAAGCCACAACTATTGGGATGGCCACAGGGACCTATTGGAGGTTTATATCCTATTAGTAGGGTTGTTGGCCATTTGAATGGCACATACAATTCCCTTGGAGAGGGCAAGCACAGTCCCCTCAGGTTTGCTCCAGGGGCCTGAGCCTGTAGGGTGGGTAGGCCAGAGTTGTTTGGACAGTTTTTTCTGAAAACACAAACTCGGCTTATGTTTTTGGGTCATAGGTATGGCAGGACTGATCTACAGAAAATGAGGAGAACTCTTCGAGATATGAAAAAAAGGGCGAGTGGTGAGGCTCTTGCCTCAAGTTTTTGTCTCTGGATATCGTGTCACTCATGGTGTCGTGAAATTTCCGGGGGTTGACTTCATGGGAATTGGACGAGTCTTACTCTCTGGGGGTTTTTGGCCCCGTCCAAAGAGTTTGGGGTCATTCTGTGGGATGGAAGAGGTCGTGTTTTGTTGTTGTTTGATTGATTTTTGTTGTGTTTTTGTTTTTCAACCTCAGGTGGCCCCACCAAATGAGGGGATTCCAGAGTAGAGCCCTGGGGACGGGCGACGACTGGACCAACCAGAAATCTGGTCAAAAATTGGGGCCTAGGGACATGTCAAGCCCATGATGACATCTAAGGGTCCAGCCACTGAGAGGACTTACTAGAGGACAGGACACTCACGCTGAGGGTCACAATGCCTGTTTATGCCCCCGTCGCACTCAAAGAATGGGCGGGGCCCCTCAGGGTGAATGCTGGTTCCTCCTACAACACTTAACGTTGGACAACATGCCAACCACAAGTTTTCTTCTTTCTTGGCATGGGTAAGGGAAGAGTTCTGATTTCTGCATCACAGTCACCCCTGGGCAGTGATTGGAGATAAGGTCTAGGTTCTGATGCCTGAAAACTGAGGTAGGAAGAGATGATGACCTAAGGCCATGGCAGGTCTGATGTGCTCAGTGTGCGGTCAGCTGTCCTGGGTGTTTGGTCAGGAGGTCCGGGCTCAGGGTTTTGTGTCAGACATTGCATTAGTGCCCCAGTTTAGATTATATAATTTGGGTACATTCGAGTGCCGTGTAGGGTTTTTCCTACTTTAAGCTGCCTGGGCAGCTCATTAGGCAATATATTTTTTCTAGAGGGCAGCAGGCAGAGTGCTTCATTGTCGGTTCGGAATTGCCAAAACTTGAGGGTTTCGGTGCAGGAGTGTGAAGGGACGGATGTCTGAGAACACAAGCTAGACTCGGGTTTCAGGGTGAGGGCACGGCAGGTCCCCCCTGCAGATCTGAACCAATATCTCATGCATCTGATGTCAGGGCTAGAGGATCAGACGTTGGCTCAGGTTGGGAGTTTCTGTGCCTGACGCCCCCTTCATGAAGGGAGCGGAATCTCGAGGGCCCTGGAGGTTTTCCCCACGTTTGGGAGTTTTCTGGGAAGCCCCCTTCAAGGATTCCTTCTGCGGGAACAATTGAAGACCTGTTGGACAGCTCCAGGACATCCCATATGGAATTACTCCAGAGCACCGTTCTAGGATGGATGACTGGGAAGCCAGCATCGCATTCCAATTGTCTCCTAGCAACAAGATAGTTTAGATCTGATGCATCTGCGGGAGTAACCGGGGAGGCTGTGTTGAAATGGACTTTCCTGAGGATGGGTCCTAATGTGTGTTTTGTGTCCATGAGGGCCTTGGAATGGGGGCGGTGGCACCTGTAACCTGAAGTATTCTCCTAAGTTTTGACATAACTCCCATGCACACGTTTCCTTGTGGAGACGAGATTTTTTTTTATGGTGCCTCAAGAAAACCCCTATGCTGGTATATGGGAATCCAGGAATTTTGAGGAGACATGCCTGTAAACCAAAGCAAAGGATCCGATAATGGCCTAGGGTCCTGTGTCTGGTTCAATCTTCTTCTCTGGGGACATCCATCTATGGTATGAGTGGAGGTAGATGCCTCAGCTGGTGTCAGACCGCCCTTTTTTTTCTCCCGGGAGACCTACACCATTGGGATGGCCTCCGGGGCTTTGGAGGGTTCTCCTAATTTGTACTATTTTGGACAATGGAATGGGCAGAATTCCCAGGATTGGGTAGGCACAGTCCTAATATGTGGCTCCAGGGGCCCCAGCCTGGAGGGTGTGTGGCCCAGGAGTTTGAGGACAGAAGTCTGAAAACACAAACTCAGCTTAGGTTTTGGGGACGTAGGTATGGACGCCCGATCTACAAAACCATGGGAAGAACTCTTCAGGATATGAAGAATGAGCGAGTCTGAAGGCGTTTGCTCAGGGTTTTTGTCTCTGGATTTTTGTATCAGCGATGGCCCTGGAATGTTGGGTAGGCCTCATGGGCCATGGACGAATCTTCCTCTCTGAGGATTTGGCCCGATCCCAATTGGTTTTTTTTTCGTCAATTTGTGGGGATGGGAGGACTCCTTTCAGGTTTGTTACCTCAGGTGTCCCACCAAAAGAGGAATTCCAAAGCAGAGCCCTGGGGAAGAGTGAAGGGACAACCCCGAACTATGGTGAAACATTGGGGCCTAGGTTCATCGCAAGCCCTATATGCTGTCTCTCTTCATCCAGCCACTGAGAGGCCTTACCTGAGGAACTGGGCTCAGGCTGAGGGTCACAATGTGTGTTTGTGACCAATGTGGCCCATAGCATGGGCGGGGCCTCATGGGCCACATTGGTTTCAACTACACTGAACCTTGGGACAACATGCCAACCACAAGGTTTCTTGCCATGGGGAAAGAGTTCTGATTTCTGCATCATTTTTAAACCCGGGCAGTGATTGGAGATAAGGTCTAGGTTCTCAAGCCTGAAAACCAAGGTTGAGAAAGGATGACGACCTAAGGCCATGGCGGGTCCGATGTGTTCAATGTGCAGCCAGCTCTCTGGGTGGGGCCAGGAGGTCCAGGCTCAGGCTGTGTCAGAAAGGGCATTAGTGCCCAGGTCCGCCTATATATTTGGGGTACAGCCGAATGGCGTGCAGGTTGATCCTCATTTGGGGTTTCTGGATAGCCCCAGAGTGCAATGTTTTTCGTCTGGAGGGCAGGTAGAGTGCTGCATTGTAGTTCTGGATTGCCAAACTGGAGGGCTTGTGGGCCAGTAGTCTGAGGACGGAAGTCTGAGAAACTAAGCTAGACCTAGGTTTCTGGGTGAGGATATGGCAGGCACAATCTACAGACCGGAATCGAGATCTCGTGCATCTGAAGTAAGGGCGAGGATCAGACGATCGCTCAGGTTGGACATTCTGTCCCTGACGGCTCCTTCTTGAAGGGGGGTTGGATCACGAGGCCATGGTGGTTTTCCCACGATGGGAGTTGTGAGAAGCTACAAACTGCAATGATTCTTCTGCAGGACAATTGAGACCTGTTGGTTGGCTCCTGGCCAACGATTCTGAGTAGGGTTCTAAGGATGGATGGCTGGGTAGCCCACCTCGCATCCAATTGTCTCCAAGCAACAAGACAGGTTAGATCTGCTGGATCTGGGGGAGCAACTGAGGAGGCTGAGCTGAAATGGACTCTCCCGTGGATGTGTCCTAATATGTCTTTGTGTCTATGGAGACCTTGGAAAGAAGTGGTGGCACTGGGGCCCTGAAGGATTCTCCTAAACGGAGGCTTAGACACAGCTCCAACGTGCAAGTTTCCCATGTGTATATGCGATTTGTTCTGATGGGTGAGTCAATAAACAGCCATATGCTGGTATTGAAATCCAGGCCTCTGAGGAGAAATGCCTGGAAAACAAAGCAATGGATCCGATTCGTGCCTAGGGGCCTGTTCGTTCCTTTTTACTTCTGGGGACATCAGTCTACGGGTCTGAGTGCCGGTAGGTGCTTAGATGGGCTCAGATTGCACCTGTTTGTCCTGGGAAGCCACAACTATTGGGATGGCCACAGGGACTTTGGAGGTTTATCCTATTAGTTGGGTTTTTGCCATTTGAATTGGCACATACAATTCCCTTGGAGAGGGCAAGCACAGTCCTCAGGTTTGGCTCCAGGGGCCTGAGCCTGTAGGGTGGGTAGGCCAGAGTTGTTAGGACAGTTGTCTGAAAACACAAACTCGGCTTATGTTTCGGGTCATAGGTATGGCAGGACTGATCTACAGAAAATGAGGGAGAACACTTCGAGATATGAAAAAAGGGCGAGTGTGAGGCTCTTGCTCAAGTTTTTGTCTCTCTGGATATCGTGTCACTCATGGTCGTGAAATTTCCGGGTGACTTCATGGGAATTGGACGAGTCTTACTCTCTGGGGGTTTGGCCCCGTCCAAAGAGTTTGGTGTCATTCTGTGGGATGGAAGAGGTCTGTTTTGTTGTTGTTGTTGATTTGTTCTGTTTTGTTTTTTCAACCTCAGGTGGCCCACCAAATGAGGGATTCCAGAGTAGAGCCCTGGGGACGGGCGACTGGACAACCAGAAATCTGGTCAAAAATTGGGGCCTAGGGACATGTCAAGCCCATGATGACATCTAAGGGTCCAGCCACTGAGAGGACTTACTAGAGGACAGGACTCACGCTGAGGGTCACAATGCCTGTTTATGCCCCCGTCGCACTCAATAATGGGCGGGCCTCAGGGTGAATGCTGGTTTCTCCTGCACTTAACGTTGGACAACATGCCAACCACAAGTTTTCTTGGCATGGGTAAGGAAGAGTTCTGATTTCTGCATCACAGTCACCCCTGGGCAGTGATTGGAGATAAGGTCTAGGTTCTGAAGCCTGAAAACTGAGGTAGGGAAGAGATGATGACCTAAGGCCATGGCAGGTCTGATGTGCTCAGTGTGCGGTCAGCTGTCTGGGTGTTTCTCAGGAGGTCCGGGCTCAGGTTGTGTCAGACAGTGCATTAGTGCCCAGGTTAGACTATATAATTTGGGTACATTCGAGTGCCGTGTAGGCTTTTTTCCTCCTTTAAGCTGCCTGGGCAGCTCATTAATCAATATATTTTTTCTAGAGGGCAGGCAGAGTGCTTCATTGTCGTTCCGGAATTGCCAAACTTGAGGGTTTCGGTGCCAGGAGTGTGAGGACGGATGTCTGAGAACACAAGCTAGACTTCGGTTTCAGGTTGAGGGCACGGCAGGTACCCCCTGCAGATCTGAACCAATATCTCATGCATCTGATGTCAGGGCGAGGATCAGACGTTGGCTCAGGTTGGAGTTTCTGTGCCTGACGGCCCCTTCATGAAGGGAGCGGAATCTCGAGGCCCTGGAGGTTTTCCCACGTTGGGAGTTCTGGGAAGCCCCCTTCAAGGATTCCTTCTGCGGGACAATTGAGACCTGTTGGACAGCTCCAGGACATCCCATATGGAATTACTCCAGAGCACCGTTCTAGGATGGATGATGACTGGGAAGCCCGCATCGCATTCCAATTGTCTCCTAGCAACAAGATAGTTTAGATCTGATGCATCTGCGGGAGTAACCGGGGAGGCTGTGTTGAAATGGACTTTCCTGAGGATGGGTCCTAATGTGTGTTTGTGTCCATGAGGGCCTTGGAATGGGGCGGTGGCACCTGTAACCTGAAGTATTCTCCTAAGTTTTGGCATAACTCCCATGCACACGTTTCCTTGTGGAGACGAGATTTGTTTTTATGGTGCCTCAAGAAAACCCCTATGCTGGTATGGGAATCCAGGATTTTGAGGAGACATGCCTGTAAACCAAAGCAAAGGATCCGATAATGGCCTAGGGTCCTGTCTGGTTCAATCTTCTTCTCTGGGGACATCCATCTATGGTATGAGTGGAGGTAGATGATCAGCTGGTGTCAGACCGCCCTTTTTTTCTCCCGGGAGACCTACACCATTGGGATGGCCTCCGGGGCTTTGGAGGGTTCTCCTAATTTGTATGATTTTGGACAATGGAATGGGCAGAATTCCCAGGATTGGGTAGGCACAGTCCTAATATGTGGCTCCAGGGGCCCAGCCTGGAGGGTGTGTGGCCCAGGAGTTTGAGGACAGAAGTCTGAAAACACAAACTCAGCTTAGGTTTGGGGACGTAGGTATGGACGCCCGATCTACAAACCATGGGAAGAACTCTTCAGGATATGAAGAATGAGCGAGTCTAAGGCGTTTGCTCAGGGTTTTGTCTCTGGATTTTGTATCAGCGATGGCCCTGGAATGTTGGGTAGGCCTCATGGGCCATGGACGAATCTTCCTCTCGGAGGATTTGGCCCCGATCCCAATTGTTTTTCGTCAATTTGTGGGATGGGAGGACTCCTTTCAGGTTTGTTACCTCAGGTGTCCCACCAAAAGAGGAATTCCAAAGCAGAGCCCTGGGGAAGAGTGAAGGGACACCCCGAACTATGGTGAAACATTGGGGCCTAGGTTCATCGCAAGCCCTATATGCTGTCTCTTCATCCAGCCACTGAGAGGCCTTACCTGAGGACTGGGCTCAGGCTGAGGGTCACAATGTGTGTTTGTGACCAATGTGGCCCATAGCATGGGCGGGGCCTCATGGGCCACATTGGTTTCAACTACACTGAACCTTGGACAACATGCCAACGAAAAGGTTTCTTGCAATGGGGAAAGAGTTCTGATTTCTGCATCATTTTCAAACCCGGGCAGTGATTGGAGATAAGGTCTAGGTTCTGAAGCCTGAAAACCGAGGTTGAGAAGAGATGACGACCTAAGGCCATGGCGGGTCCGATGTGCTCAATGTGCGGCCAGCTGTCTGGGTGGGGCCAGGAGGTCCAGGCTCAGGCTGTGTCAGAAAGGGCATTAGTGCCCAGGTCAGCCTATATATTTGGGTTACAGCCGAATGGCGTGCAGGTTGATCCTCATTTGGGGTTTCTGGGTAGCCCCAGAGGGCAATGTTTTTTCATCTGGAGGGCAGGTAGAGTGCTGCATTGTAGTTCTGGATTGCGAAACTGGAGGGCTTGTTGGCCAGTAGTCTGAGGACGGAAGTCTGATAACCCAAGCTAGGCCTAGGTCTGGGTGACGATATGGCAGGCACAATCTACAGAACTGAATCGAGATCTCGTGCATCTGAAGTCAGGGCGAGGAGCAGACGATCGCTCACGTTGGACTTTCTGTCCCTGATGGCCCCTTCTTGAAGGGGGGTTGGCTCACGACGCCATGGGGGTTTTGCCACGATGGGAGTTGTGAGAAGCTCCCAACTGCAATGATTCTTCTGCAGGACAATTGAGACCTGTTGGTTGGCTCCAGGCCAACGATTCCGAGCAGGGATCTAAGGATGGATGGCTGGGTAGCACACCTCGCATTCCAATTTTCTCCAAGCAACAAGACAGGTTAGATCTGCTGGATCTGGGGGAGCAACCGAGGAGGCTGACATGAAATGGACTCTCCCGTGGATGTGTCCTAATATGATTTAGTGTCTATGGAGACCTTGGAAATAAGCGGTGGCACTGGGGCCCTGTAGGGTTCTCCTAAACAGAGGCTTTGACACAGCTCCAACGTGCTAGTTTCCCATGTGTACATGAGATTTGTTCTGATGGGTGAGTCAAGAAACAGCCATATGCTGGTATTGAAATCCAGGCCTCTGAGGAGAAATGCCTGGAAAACAAAGCAATGGATCTGATTAGTGCTTAGGGCCCTGTTCGTTCCTTTTTACTTCTGGGGACATCAGTCTACGGGTCTGAGTGCCGGTAGGTGCTCAGATGGGCTCAGATTGCCCCTGTTTGTTCTGGGAAGTCAACTATTGGGATGGCCTCAGGGACTTTGGAGGTTTATCCTATTAGTTGGGTTTTGGCCATTTGAATGGGCACATACAATTCCCTTGGAGAGGGCAAGCACAGTCCTCAGTTTTGTGTCCAGGGGCCTGAGCCTGTAGGGTGTGTAGGCCAGAGCTGTTTGGACAGGTTTCTCTCGCTCCGTGTCTTGTCTGAAGCACCCAAAGGCACCGTTGGCGCTGGGGTGGGAGGGGGAGGCGTGTCTGCGGGACCCAGGGTTCCCCAGATGGAGGCACCGACGGACAGGACCCCGGAAGCAGAAGGCTGGCAAGCAGGTGAAATTTGGATCCCGGTGTTCCTGGTCGGCCCGGCATCATGGGCCAGCACCAGGGAGGGAACCCCCGCAGGCCGAGGATTAGCAGGAGGCGTCGGCCTCACTGTAGCCTGCCTCAAGGAGGGCTTCCTGATGAGGTGCATGCTCGAGCGCTCGCGATGCCGGCCATGCGCGTTGGGGCTGCCCTTCAGACGTATAGCGCCCGAAGAGAGTTTGCTGGGCGTTTTCTGGGCTCAGGGACAGGTCGTATCATAAGATGGTATTCCAGAACAGAACCCTGAGGACAGATGCCTGAAAACCTAATCAGTTGTTCCAATGAGGTCCAATGGCTTGTGAGGTTCAATCTTCTGACTCAGGACCATTGACGTGGCTGTCCATCTGAATGTAGCTAATCAGGGTGTTTCATACTGTGCATTTGCATCCAGACAGCCGCCAAAATTGGAGTGGGCTCAGGGGCCTTGCAGGTTTCTCTTAATCTGGAAGGTTTGGGCAACTGTGATAGGCACAGTTTCCTTGGGGAATTCAGCCACAGTCCTTTGGTGCACCTCGTGTGACCCCATCCAGGAGGGCATGTGAGCCATGGTTTTGGGAAAGAAGTCTGCAAACACAAATTCAGGTTCGGAATAGTCGCGAGGTGATCACAGGCCAAATGCATAGACCTGGGGGTCAGCTCATCAGCAACTGTAATTAGGATGACTAGAAGACAGTAGCACAGACTTTTCCATCTGGATTGTGTGTCCAGAATGACCTCAGAATGTAGGTGATGTCTCATGCATCCATGGGAGACTTTTTGTCTCTAAGGATCCTGGCGGCTCCCCTTAGCTTGGTGGCTTTTTCGGGGAAAATAAGAGTGCTGTTTTCCATCTTAGAGGTGCCCCAAAACAGGGATTTTAGATATGGGTTCTAAGTCTGGGCGCCTGGAAAATCCCACCAAGGGTTAGAATTTGGGGTTAGGGGAGTACCAGGCCTGCAATGCAGGAACCTTGTGGTGGAACTGAGAGAGTTTGTTTGAAAGCATACTTGGGTGAGGGTCACAATGCCTGTTTGTGCCCTGGGGAGCCATCAGGAGTTGGCCTGGTCACATTGGCCATGTACCTTGCTCCCACTTTGAGAGTTGGATACCCATTTCAACACCCAGGTGTCCTTCCATGGAAAAGGAGTAGAACTCTATAGTGTTTTTCAGGTTCCCCCATTGGAAGGATTTCAGCAAAATCTGGGGAAAGGTGCGAGAATACCAAGTATGGGTAGAGGTGACAGACTTGGGCCATGGCCAGTCCCACATGCTAGATATGGGACCTGAACTCCCTGTGACTGACTCTAGGTCGGGACACAGGCTCTGTAAGACACAACACTAGTGGCCAGGGAAGTCTATAAATCGGGGTTCCCTCCAGGGCCAAGCAGACTGATCCTAATGTGGGGATTCTGGGCAGACTAACCAGGCACTTATTCCTATGAGGGAGACAGAATGCTGCATTGCGGCTCCAGAATTCAATATCAAGAGGCCTTGGGGAGCAGTAGGGTGAGGATGGAATTGTAGACACAAGCTACTGTACAATTCAGTGCCAAGCGGAACGCAGTTCTAGTGTGAAGCGTCTTTTTTGATATATCCAGCACCTGAGTAAGGACGGATGTCAGATGTTTGCTCACACTACTGTTTTTGTCTACAATGACCAATAAATGGAGGGGTGGCATCAAGAGCCCATGGATGATTTCCTACGCTGAGACTTATGAGATGCTCCAAACAGCAAGGTTTCCTTCTACTGGACAGGTGGAGTCTGGTTTGTTTGCTCCACAGTACCCCATGTTTGGGTAGCAGAGCTCTTCGGCATGGATGCCTGGAAAGCACACATCCATTGACCATTGGAGCTGAGGAATATGGCAGTTTCGTTCTGATGACACTGGGGCGAATACCAAGGCCTTGAGTTGACATGGATATCTTGCAAATGGGTCACAATGCTGGTTTGTTACCAGGGAGATCTTACAATGCACTGTTGGCAAAGGGTACCTGCAGGATTCTTCTACCCTGAGAGTTTGACACATGTCCAAGAGCACGGATTCCTTCTGGGGACAAGAGTTGTTCTGTTGTGTGGCTCAGGGATTACATGTTGGAATATAAGTCAGTATTGGAGAACAGGCCTCTGGAGACAGTTAGTCTAACCTGGGCACTAATGCACTGTCTGACAACCTGAGCCCAGACCTCGTGACCAACACCCAGACAGCTGACCGCACACTGAGCACATCAGACCCGCCATGGCCTTAGGTCATCATCTCTTCCCTACCTCAGTTTTCAGGCTTCAGAATCTAGACCGTATTTCCAGTCACTGCCCAGGGGTGACTGTGATGCAGAAATCAGAACTCTTCCTTACCCATGGCAAGAAACCTTGTGGTTGGCATGTTGTCCACCGTTCAGTGTAGGAGAAAGCAGCATTCACCCTGAGGCCCCGCCCATTCTTGTGTGCGACGAGGGCATAAACACGCATTGTGACCCTCAGCGTGAGTCCTCTCCACTATTACGTCCTCTCAGTGGCTGGATCATTAGATGTCATAATGGGCTTGACATGTCCCAAGGCCCCAATTCTTAAGCAGATTTCTGGTTATCCCGTCGCCCCTCCCCAGGGCTCTACTCTGGAATCCCTCATTTGGTTTGACACCTGAGTTTGAAAATCAAAAGATAACAAATCAACAACAACAGAGCAACGGACTTCTTCCATCCCACAGAATGACCCCAAACTCTTTGGACGGGGCCAAACCCTCAGAGAGTAAGACTCGTCCAGTTCCCATTAAGTCACCCGGAAATTTCACGACCATGACTGACACGATATCCAGAGACAAAAACTTGAGCAAGAGCCTCACACTCGCCCTTTTTTCATATCCCGACGAGTTCTCCTCATGGTCTGTAGATCAGTCCTGCCATACCTATGACCCGAAACATAAGCCGAGTTTGTGTTTTCAGACAACATTCCAAACAGCCGTGGCCTACACATCCTACAGGCTCAGGCCCCTTTAACCAAAACCTGACGACTGTACTTGCCCTCTCCAAGGGAATTGTATGTGCCCATTACAATGGCCACAACCCTACTAAGAGGATAAACCTCCAAAGTCCCTGAGGCCATCCCAATATTTGTGGCTTCCCAGGACAAACAGGGGCAATCTGGGCCCATCTGAGCACATACCTGCACTCAGACCCGTAGACTGATGTCCCCAGAGGTAAAAAGGAACGAACAGGCCCCTAGGCACCTATCGGATCCTTTGCTTTGGTTTCCAGGCATCTCTCCTCAGAGGCCTGGATTTCAGTACAAGCATATGGCTGTTTCTTGACTCACCCATCAGAACAAATCTCATCTACACATGGGGAACTTGCACGATGGAGCTGTGTGAAAGCCTCTCTTTAGGAGAACCCTTCAGGGCCCCAGTGCCACCGCTTCATTCCAAGGTCTCCATAGACACAAAATCATATTAGGACACATCCACGGGAGAGTCCATTTCAACTCAGCCTCCTTGGTTGCTCCCCCAGATCCAGCAGATCTAACCTGTCTTGTTGCTTGGAGACAATTGGAATGCGAGGTGGGCTACCCAGCCATCGATCCTTAGAACCCTGCTCGGAATCGTTGTCCTGGAGCCAACCAACAGGTCACAATTGTCCTACAGAAGAATCTTTGCAGCTGGGAGCTTCTCACAACTCCCATCGTGGGAAAACCCCCATGGCCTCGTGATCCACCCCCCCTTCAAGAAGGGGCCATCAGGCACAGAATGTCCAACCTGAGTGATCGTCTGATCCTCGCCCTGAATTCAGATGCATGAGATCTCGATTCAGGTCTGTAATTTTTGCCTGCCATATCCTCACCCAGATCCTAGGCCTAGCTTGGGTTCTCAGACTTCCGTCCTCAGACTACTGGCCCACAAGCCCTCTAGTTTGGCAATCCAGAACTACAATGCAGCACTCTGCCTGCCCTCCAAAAGAAAATCATTGCCTTCTGCGGCTACCCAGTAACCCCAAATGAGGATCAACTGGGAAAGCATTTCGGCTGTACCCCAATATAGGCTGACCTGGGCACTAATGCCCTTTCTGACACAGCCTGAGCCTGGACCTCCGGGCCCCACCCAGACAGCTGGCCGCACACTGAACACATCGGACCCACCATGGCCTTAGGTCGTCATCTCTTCTCAACCTCGGTTTTCAGGCTTCAGAACCTAGACCTTATCTCCAATCACGGCCCGGGTTTGAAAATGATGCAGAAATCAGAACTCTTTCCCCATGGCAAGAAACCTTGTGGTTGGCATGTTGTCGAAGGTTCATTGTAGTTGAAACCAGTGTGGCCCATGAGGCCCCCGCCCATGCTTTCGGGCCACATTGGTCACAAACACACATTGTGACCCTCAGCCTGAGCCCAGTCGTCAGGTAAGGCCTCTCAGTGGCTGGATGGAGAGACAGCATATTGGTCTTGCCATGCCCCTAGGCTCCAATTTTTAACCATAGTTCGGGTTTTCCCTTCACTCTTCCCCAGGGCTCTGCTTTGGAATTCCTCTTTTGGTGGGACACCTGAGGTAACAAACTTGAAAGAAGTCCTCCCATCCCAAAGATTGACGAAAAACAATTGGGATCGGGCCAAATCCACAGAGAGCAAGATTCGTCCATGGCCCATGAGGCCTCCCCAACATTCCACGGCCATCGCTGATACAAAATCCAGAGACAAAAGCGTGAGCACACGCTTCAGACTCGCTCATTCTTCATATCCTGAAGAGTTCTTCAGAAAAGAACCTACACGGCACTCGAAGGCACCCAAAATATATAGTCTAACCTGGGTATTAATGCACTGTCTGACAACCTGAGCCTGGACCTCGTGACCAACACCCAGACAGCTGACCGAACACTGAGCACATCAGACCCGCCATGGCCTTAGGTCATCATCTCTTCCCTACCTCAGTTTTCAGGCTTCAGAACCTAGACCTTATCTCCAATCACTGCGCAGGGGTGACTGTGATGCAGAAATCAGAACGTTTCCTTCCCCATGGCAAGAAACCTTGTGGTTGGCATGTTGTCCAACGTTCAGTGTAGGAGATACCAGCATTCAGCCTGAGGCCCCGCCCATTCTTGAGTGCGACGAGGGCATAAACACGTATTGTGACCCTCAGCGTGAGTCTGTCCTCTAATACGTCATCTCAGTGGCTGGACCATTAGATGTCATAATGGGCTTGACATGTCCCTAGGCCCCAAATTTTAACCAGATTTCTGGTTGTCCAGTTGCCCATCCCCAGGGCTCTACTCTGGAATCCCTCATTTGGTGGGACACCTGAGGTTGAAAAACAACACAAAACAAATCAACAACAACAGAACAAACGGACTTCTTCCATCCCACAGAATGACCCCAAACTCTTTGGACGGGGCCAAAATTCCAGAGATTAAGACTCGTCCATTTCCCATGAAGTCACCCGGAAATTTCACGACCATGAGTGACATGATATCCAGAGACAAAAACTTGAGCAACAGCCTCACGCTCGCCCTTTTTTCATATCCCGAAGAGTTCTCCTCATGGTCTGTAGATAAGTCCTGCCATACCTATGACCCGAAACATAAGCCGAGTTTGTGTTTTCAGACAACATTCCAAACAGCCGTGGCCTACACACCCTACATGCTCAGGCCCCTGGAGCCAAACTTGACTACTGTGCTTGCCCTCTCCAAGGGAATTGTATGTTCCCACTCCAATGGCCACAACCCTACGAAGAGGATAAACCTCCAAAGTCCCAGAGGCCATCCCAATATTTGTGGCTTCCCAAGACAAACAGCGGCAATCTGGGACCATCTGAGCACCTACCAGCACTCAGACCCGTAGACTGATGTCCCCAGAGGAAAAAAGGAATGAACAGGCCCCTAGGCACCTAAAAGATCCATTGCATTGGTTTCCTGGCAAATCTCCTCAGAGGCCTGGATTTCAATAACAGCATATGGCTGTTTCTTGACTCACCCATCAGAACAAATCTCATCTACACATGGGAAAATTGCACGATGGACCTGTGTGCAAGCCTCCCTTAAGGAGAACCCTTCAGGGCAACAGTGCCACCGCTTCATTCCAAGGTCTCCATAGACACAAAATCATATTAGGACTTATCCGCAGGAGAGTCCATTTACTCAGCCTCCTCTGTTGCTCCCCCAGGTCCAGCAGTTCTAACCTGTCTTGTTGCTTGGAGACAATTGGAATGCGAGGTGGGCTACCCAGCCATCCATCCTTAGTACCCTGCTCGGAATCGTTGTCCTGGAGCCAACCATCAGGTCTCAATTGTCCTGCAGAAGAATCTTTGCAGTTGGGAGCTTCCCACAACTCCCATCGTGGGAAAACACCCATGACCTCGTGATCCACCCCCATTTCAAGAAGGGGACATCAGGAACAGCATGTCCACCCGGAGTGATCGTCTGATCCTCGCCCTGACTTCAGATGCACGAAATCTCGATTCAGGTCTGTAGATTGTGCCTGCCATACATTCACCAAGAATCCTAGGCCGAGCTTGGGTTCTCAGACTTCCGTCCTCAGACTACTGGCCCACAAGCCCTCCATTTTGGCAATCCAGACTACAATGCAGCAGTCTGCCTGCCCTCCAGAAGAAAATCATTGCGTTCGGGGGTTACCCAGAAACCCCAAATGAGAATCAGCCTGCACGCCATTCGGCTGTACCCCAAATATAGAGGCTGACCTGGGCACTAATGCCCTTTTTGACACAGCCTGTGCCTGGTCCTCCTAGCCCAACCCAGAGAGCTGGCCGCACACTGATCACATCGTACCCGCCATGGCCTTAGGTCGTTATCTCTTCTCAACCTCAGTTTTCAGGCTTCAGAACCTAGGCCTTATCTCCAATCATGGCCCAGGTTTGTAAAGGATGCAGAAATCAGAACACTTTCCCCATTGCAAGAAACCTTGTGGTTTGCATGTTGTCCAAAGTTCAGTGTAGTTGAAATCAGTGTGGCCCATGATGCCCCGCCCATGCTTGCTGGCCACATTGGTCACAAACACACATTGTGACCCTCAGCCTGAGCCCAGTCCTTAGGTAAGGCCTCTCAGTGGCTGGATGGAGAGACAGCATATTGGGCTTGCCATGCCCTTAGGCCCCAATTTTTAACCATAGTTCGGGTTGTCCCTTCACTCTTCCCCAGGGCTCTGCTTTGGAATTCCTCTTTTGGTGGGACACCTGAGGTAACAAACCTGAATGGAGTCCTCCTATCCCACAGATTGACGAAAAACAATTGGGATCAGACCAAATCCACAGAGAGCAAGATTCGTCCATGGCCCATGAGGCCTCCCCAACATTCCACGGCCATAGCTGATACAAAATCCAGAGACAAAAGCCTGAGCACGCGCCTCAGCCTCGATCATTCTTCATATCCTGAAGTGTTCTTCAGATAAGAACGTACATGACACTCGAATGCACCCAAAATATAGTCTAACCTGGGCACTAATGCACTGTCTGACAACCTGAGCCCGGACCTCGTGACCAACACCCAGACAGCTGACTGCACACTGAGCACATCAGACCCGCCATGGCCTTAGGTCATCATCTCTTCCCTACCTCAGTTTTCAGGCTTCAGAACCTAGACCGTATTTCCAGTCACTGCCCAGGGGTGACTGTGATGCAGAAATCAGAACTCTTCCTTACCCATGGCAATAAACCTTGTGGTTGGCATGTTGTCCAACGTTCAGTGTAGGAGAAAGCAGCATTCACCCTGAGGCCCTGCTCATTCTTGTGTGCGACGAGGGCATAAACACGCATTGTGACCCTCAGCATGAGTACTCTCCTCTAGTACGTCCTCTCAGTGGCTGGACATTAGATGTCATAATGGGCTTGACATGTCCCAAGGCCCCAATTTTTAACCAGATTTCTGGTTATCCAGTCGCCCCTCCCCAGGGCTCTACTCTGTAATCCCACATTTGGTTTGACACCTGAGTTTGAAAATCAAAAGAAAACAAATCAACAACAACAGAGCAACGGACTTCTTCCATCCCACAGAATGACCCCAAACTCTTTGGACGGGGCCAAACCCCCAGAGAGTAAGAATCGTCCATTTCCCATGAAGTCACCCGGAAATTTCACGACCATGAGTGACACGATATCCAAAGACAAAAACATGAGCAAGAGGCTCACACTCGCCCTTTTTTCATATCCCAAAGAGTTCTCCTCATAGTCTGTAGATCAGTCCTGCCATACCTATGACCCGAAACATAAGCCGAGTTTGTGTTTTCAGACAACTGTCCAAACAGCCGTGGCCTACACATCTGACAGTCTCTGGCCCCTGTCGCCAAACCTGACGACTGTGCTTGTCCTCTCCAAGGGAATTGTATGTGCTCATTCGAATGGCCACAACCCTACTAATAGGATAAACCTCCAAAGTCCCTGAGGCCATCCCAATATTTTTGGCTTCCCAGGACAAACAGGGGCAATCTGTGCCCATCTGAGCACATACCGGCACTCAGACCCATAGACTGATGTCCCCAGAGGTAAAAAGGAATGAAGAGGCACCTAGGCACCTACCGGATCCATTGGTTTTGCTTCCAGGCATCTCTCCTCAGAGGCCTGGATTTCAATAACAGCATATGCCTGTTTCTTGACTCACCCATCAGAACAAATCTCATCTACACATGGGAAACTTGCAGGACGGAGCTGTGTGAAAGCCTCTCTTTAAGAGAACCCTTCAGGGCCGCAGTGCCACCGCTTCATTCCAAGGTCTCCATAGACACAAAATCATATTAGGACACATCCACGGGAGAGTCCATTTCAACTCAGCCTCCTCGGTTGCTCCCCCAGATCCAGCAGATCTTACCTGTCTTGTTGCTTGGAGACAATTGGAATGCGAGGTGTGCTACCCAGTCATCAGTCCTTAGAACCCTGCTCGGTATCATTGTCCCGGATCCAACCAAAAGGTTTCAATTGTCCTGCAGAAGAATCATTGCAGTTGGGAGCCTCTCACAACTCCCATCGTGGGAAAACACCCCATGGCCTCGTGATCCACCCCCCCTTCAAGTAGGGGCCATCAGGGACAGAATGTCCAACGTGAGCGATCGTCTGATCCTCGCCCTGACTTCAGATGCACGAGATCTCGATTCAGGTCTGTAGATTGTGCCTGCCACACATTCACCCAGAATCCTAGGCCTAGCTTGGGTTCTCAGACTTCCGTCCTCAGACTACGGGCCCACAAGCTCTCCATTTTGGCAATCCAGACTATAATGCAGCACTCTGCCTGCCCTCCAGAAGAAAAACATTGCCCTCGGGGGCTACCCAGAAACCCCAAATGAGGATCAGCCTGCAGGCCATTCGGCTGTACCCCAAATATATAGGCTGACCTGGGCACTAATGCCCTTTCTGACACAGACTAAGCCTGGACCTCCTGGCCCCACCCAGACAGCTGGCCGCACACTGAGCACATCGGACCCGCCATGGCCTTAGGACGTCTTATCTTCTCAATCTCGTTTTTCAGGCTTCAGAACCTAGAGCTTATCTCCAATCATGGCCAGGGTTTGAAAATGATGCAGAAACAGAACTCTTTCCCAATGGCAAGAAACCTTTTGGTTGGCATGTTTTCCAAGGTTCAGTGTAGTTGAAACCAGTGTGGCCCATGAAGCCCCACCCATGCTTGCGGGCCACATTAGTCACAAACACACATTGTGACCCTCAGACTGAGCCCAGTCCTGAGGTAAGGCCTCTCAGTGGCCAGATGGAGAGACAGCATATTGAGCTTGCCATGCCCCTAGGCCCAAATTTTTAAACCATATTTCGGGTTGTCCCTTCAAGCTTCCCCAGGGCTCTGCATTGGAATTCCTCTTTTGGTGGGACACCTGAGTTAACAAACCTGAAAGGAGTCCTCCCAACCCACAGATTGACATAAAACAATTGGGATCGGGCCAAATCCACAGAGAGCAAGATTCGTCCATGGCCCATGAGGCCTCCCCAACATTCCACGGCCATCGCTGATACAAAATCCAGAGACAAAAGCCTGAGCACGCGCCTCACTCGCTCATTCTTCATATCCTGAAGAGTTCTTCAGATAAGAACCTACACGGCACTCGAATGCACCCAAAATATATAGTCTAACCTGGGCACTAGTGATCTGTCTGACAACATGAGGCCGGACCTCGTGACCAACACCCAGACAGCTGACCGCACACTGAGCACATCAGACCCGCCATGGCCTTAGGTCATCATCTCTTCCCTACCTCAGTTTTCAGGTTTCAGAACCCTGAACTTATCTCCAATCCCTGCACAGGGGTGACTGTGATGCAGAAATCAGAACTCTTCCTTACCCATGGAAAGAAACCTTGTGGTTGGCATGTTGTCCAACGTTCAGTGTAGGAGAAACCAGCATTCACCCTGAGGCCCCGCCCATTCTTGAGTGCGACGAGGGCAAAAATACGCATTGTGACCCTCTGCGTGATCCTGTCCTCTAGTACGTCCTCTCAGTGGCTGTACCATTAGATGTCATAATGGGTTTACATGTCCCTAGGCCCCAATTTTAAACCAGATTTCTGATTATCCAGTCGCCCCTCCCCAGGGCTCTACTCTGGAATCCCTCATTTGGTGGGACACCTGAGGTTGAAAAACAAAACAAAACAAATCATCAACAACAGAACAACGGACTTCTTCCATCCCACAGAATGACCCCAAACACTTTGGACGGGGCAAAACCCCAGAGAGTAAGACTCATCCATGTCCCATGAAGTCACCCGGAAAATTTCACGACCATGACTGACACGATATCCAGAGACAAAACCTTAAGCAAGAGCCTCACACTCGCCCTTTATTCATATCCCGAAGAGTTCTCCTCATGGTCTGTAGATCAGTCCTGCCATACCAAAGACCCGAAACATAAGCCGAGTTTGTGTTTTCAGACAACTGTCCAAACAGCCCTGGCCTACACACCCTACAGGCTCAGGCCCCTGGAGCCAAACCTGACGAATTTGTCTTGCCCTCTCCATGGGAATCGTATGTGCCAATTCCAATGGCCACAACCCTACTAAGAGGATAAACCTCGAAAACTCCTGAGGCCATCCCAATAGTTGTGGCTTCCTAGGACAAACACAGGGGCAATCTGGGCCCATCTGAGCACCTACCGGCACTCAGACCCATAGACTGATGTCCCCAGAAGTAAAAAGGAACAAATAGGCCCCTAGGCACCTATCGGATCCATTTCTTTGGTTTCCAGGCATCTCTCCTCAGAGGCCTGGATTTCAATAACAGCATATGGCTATTTCTTGACTCACCCATCAGAACAAATCTCTCATCTACACACGGGAAAATTGCACGATGGAGCTGTGTGAAAGCCTCTCTTTCAGAGAACCCTTCAGGGCCTCAGTGCCACCGCTTCATTCCAAGGTGTCCATAGACACAAAATCATATTAGGACACATCCACGGGAGAGTCCATCTCAACTCATCATCCTCGGTTGCTCCCCCAGATCCAGCAGATCTGACCTGTCTTGTTGCTTGGAGACCATTAGAATGCGAGGTGGGCTACCCAGCCATCCATCCTTAGAACCCTGCTCGGAATCGTTGTCCTGGAGCCAACCAACAGGTCTCAATTGTCCTGCAGAAGAATCTTTGCAGCTGGGAGCTTCTCACAACTCCCATCGTGGGAAAACCAGCATGGCATCGTGATCCACGCCCCCCTTCAAGAAGGAGCCATCAGGGACAGAATGTCCATCCTGAGCGATCGTCTGATCTTCGCCCTGACTTCAGATGCACGAGATCTCGATTCAGGTCTGTAGATTGTGCCTGCCATATCCTCACCCAGAAACCTAGGCCTAGCTTGGGTTCTCAGACTTCCATCCTCAGACTACTGGCCCACAAGCCCTCCAGTTTGGCAATCCAGAACTAATAATGCATCACTCTGCCTGCCCTCCAGAAAAAAACATTGCCTTCTGGGGCACCCAGAAACCCCAAATGTGGATCAACCTGCACGCCATTCGGGTCTACCCCAAATATATAGGCTGACATTGGCATTAATGCCCTTTCTGACACAGCCTGAGCCTGGACCTCATGGCCCCACCCAGACAGCTGGCCGCACACTGAGCACATCGGACTCATCATGGTCTTAGTTCGTCATCTCTTCTCAACCTCGGTTTTCAGGCTTCAGAACCTAGAAATTATCTCCAATCACGGCCCGGGGTTTGAAAATGATGCAGACATCAGAACTCTTTCCCCATTGCAGAAAACTTGTGGATGGCATGTTGTCCAAGGTGCAGTGTAGTCGAAACCAGTGTGGCCCATGATGCCCCGCCCATGCTTGCGGGCCACATTGGTCACAAACTCACATTGTGTCCCTCAGCCTGAGCCCAGTCCTCAGGTAAGGCCTCGCAGTCCCTGGATGGAGAGACAGCATATTCTGCTTGCCTTACCCCTAGGCCCCAATTTTTTTTTTTAAAGATTTTTATTTATTTATTTGACAGAGCGAAATCACAAGTAGATGGAGAGGTAGGCAGAGAGAGAGAGAGAGGGAAGCAGGCTCCCTGCTGAGCAGAGAGCCCGATGCGGGACTCGATCCCAGGACCCTGAGATCATGACCTGAGCCGAAGGCAGCGGCTTAACCCACTGAGCCACCCAGGCGCCCTCTAGGCCCCAATTTTTAACCATAGTTCGGGTTGTCCCTTCACTCTTCCCCAGGGCTCTGCTTTGAAATTCCTCTTTCGTTGGGACACCTGAGGTAACAAACATGAAAGGAGTCCTCCCATCCCACAGATTGACAAAAAACAATTGGGATAGGACCAAATCCACAGAGAGCAAGATTCGTCCATGGCCCTTGAGAACCTCCCCAACATTCCACGGCCATCGCTGATACAAAATCCAGAGACAAAAGCCTGAGCACGCGCCTCAGACTCGCATATTCTTCATATCCTGAAGAGTTCTTCAGATAAGAACATACACGGCACTCGAATGCACCCAAAATATGTAGTCCAACCTGGGCACTAATGCACTGTCTGACAACCTGAGCCTGGACCTCGTGACCAACACCCAGACAGCTGACCGCACACTGAGAATATCAGACCCGCCATGGCCTTAGGTCATCATCTCTTCCCTACCTCAGTTTTCAGGCTTCAGAACCTAGACCTTATCTCCAATCACTGCCCAGGGGGTGAGTGTGATGCAGAAATCAGAACTCTTCCTTACCCATGGCAAGAAACCTTGTGGTTGGCATGTTGTCCAACGTTCAGTGTATGAGAAGGCAGCATTCACCCTGAGGCCCCGCCCATTCTTGTGTGCGACGAGGGCACAAACACGTATTGTGAACCTCAGCGTGAGTCCTGTCCCCTAGTACGTCCTCTTAGTGGCTAGAACATTAGATGCCATAATGGCTTGACATGACCCTAGGCCCCAAATATAACCAGATTTCTGGTTATCCAATCTCACCTCCCCAGGGTTCTACTCTGGAATCCCTCATTGGGTGGGGTTTGAAAAACAATACAAAACAACAACAACAACAAAAACGGACTTCTTCCATCCCACAGAATGACCCCAAACTCTTTGGATGGGGCCAAACCCCCAGAGAGGAAGACTCGTCCATTTCCCATGAAGTCACCCGGATATTTCATGACCATGAACGGCACGATATCCAGAGATAAAAAACATGAGCAAGAGCCTCACACTCGCCCTTTTTTTTCATACCGCGAAGAGTTCTCCTCATGGTCTGTAGATCAGTCCTGCCATACCTATGACCCGAAACATAAGCCGAGTTTCTGTTTTAAGACAACGATCCAAACAGCCCAGGCCTACACACCCTACAGGCTCAGGCCCCTGGAGCCAACCTGAGGACTGTACTTGCCCTCTCCAAGGGAATTCTGTGTGCCCATTCCAATGGCCACAATCCTACTAATAGAATAAACCTCCAAATTCCCTGAGGCCATCCCAATAGTGGTGGCTTCCCAGGACAAACAGGAGCAATCTGAGCCCATCTGAGAACCTACCTGCACTCAGACTCGTAGACTGATATCCCCAGAGGTAAAAAGGAATGAACAGGCCCCTAGGGCTAATCGGATCCATTGCTTTGGTTTTCCAGGCATCTTCCTCAGAGGCCTGGATTTCAGTACCAGCATATGGCTGTTTCTTGACTCACCCACCAGAACAAATCTCATCTACACATGGGAAACTTGCACGTGGGAGTTGTGTCAAAGCCTCTTTTTAGGAGAACCCTTCATGGCCCCAGTGCTAACGCTTCATTCCAAGGTCTTCATAGACACAAAATCATACTAGGACACATGCACAGGAGAGTCCAATTCAACTCAGCATATTCGGTTGCTCCACGAGATCCAGCAGATCTAACTTGTCTTGTTGCTAGGAGACAATTGGAATGCGAGGTGGCCACCCCGCCATCCATCCTTAGTACCCTGCGCAGAATCATTGATCTGTAGCCAACCAACAGGTCTCAATTTTCCTGCAGAAAAATCTTTGCAGTTGGGAGCTTCTCACAACTCCCATCGTGGGAAAACCCCCATGGCTTCGTGATCCACTCCCCCCTTCAAAAAATGGGCCATCAGGGACAGAATGTCCAACCTGAGTGATCGTCTGATCCTCTCCCTGACTTCAGATGAACGAATTCTCGATTCAGGTCTGTAGATTGTGCCTGCTATATCCTCACCCAGAAACCTAGGCCTAGCTTGGGTTCTCAGACTTCCATCCTCAGACTACTGGCCCACAACCCCTCCAGTTTGGCAATCCAGAACTACAATGCAGCACTCTGCCTGCCCTCCAGAAGAAAAACATTGCCCTCTGGGGCACCCAGAAACCCCAAATGAGGATCAACCTGCACGCTATCCGGCTGTACCCCAAATATATAGGCTGACCTGGGCACTAATGCCCTTTCTGACACAGCCTGAGCCTGGACCTCCTGGCCCCACCTAGACAGCTGGCCGCACACTGAACACATCGGACCCGTCCTGGCCTTAGTTCGTCATCTCTTCTCAACCTCGGTTTTCAGGCTTCAGAACCTAGACCTTATCTCCAATCACGGCCCGGGTTTGAAAATGATGCCGACATCAGAACTCTTTCCCCATGGCAAGAAACCTTGTGGATGGCATGTTTTCCAAGGTTCAGTGTAGTTGAAACCAGAGTGACCCATGAGGCCCCCCGCCCATGCTTGCGGGCCACATTGGTCACAAACACACATTGTGACCCTCAGCATGAACCCAGTCCTCAGGTAAGGCCTCTCATTGGCTGGATGGAGAGACAGCATATTGGGGCTTGCCATGCCCCTAGGCCCCAATTTTTTTTAACCGTAGTTCGGGTTGTCCCTTCACTCTTCCCCAGGGCTCTGCTTTGGAATTCCTCTTTTGGTGGGACACCTGAGGCAAGAAACCTGAAAGGAGTCCTCCCATCCCACAGATTGACGAAAAACAATTGGGATCGGGCCAAATCCACAGAGAGCAAGATTCGTCCATGGCCCATGAGGCCACCCCAACATTCCACGGCCATCGCTGATACAAAATCCAGAGACAAAAGCCTGAGCACGCGCCTCAGACTCGCTCATTCTTCACATCCTGAAGAGTTCTTCAGATAAGAACCTACACGGCACTCTAAGGCACCCAAAATATATAGTCTAACGTGTGCACTAATGCACTGTCTGACAACCTGAGTCCGGACCTCGTGACCAACACCCAGACAGCTGACCCGCCATGGCCTTAGGTCATCATCTCTTCCGTACCTCAGTTTTCAGGCTTCAGAACCTAGACCTTATCTCCATTCACTGCCAATGGGTGACTGTGATGGAGAAATCAGAACTCTTCCTTACCCATGGCAAGAAACCTTGTGGTTGGCATGTTGTCCAACGTTCAGTGTAGGAGACACCAGCATTCATCCTGAGGCACCGCCCCATTCTTGAGTGTGATGAGGGCATAAACGTGCATTGTGACCCTCAGCATGAGTCTTGTCCTCTAGTATGTCCTCACAGTGGCTGGACCATTAGATGTCATAATGGCTTGACATGTCCCTAGGCCCCAATTTTTTACCAGATTTCTGGTTGTCCAGTCGCCCCTCCCCAGGGCTCTACTCTGGAATCCCTCATTTGGTGGGGCACCTGAGGTTGAAAAACAAAAAACAAAACAAATCAACAACAACAAAAACAACGGACTTCTTCCATCCTACAGAATGACCCCAAACTCTTTGGAAGGGGCCAAACACTCAGAGAGTAAGACTCGTCCATTGCCAATGAAGTCACCCGGAAATTTCACGACCATGAGTGACACGATATCCAGAGACAAAAACTGAGCAAGAGCCTCACACTCGCCCTTTTTTCATATCCCGAAGAGTTCTCCTCATGGTCTGTAGATCAGTCCTGCCATACCTATGACCCGAAACATAAGCCGAGTTTGTGTTTTCAGACAACTGTCCAAATAGCCCTGGCCTACACACCCTACAGGTTCAGACCCCTGGAGCCAAACCTGACGAATGTGCTTGCCCTCTCCAAGGGAATTGTATATCCCCATTCCAATGGCCACAACCCTACTACGAGGATAAACCTCCAAAGTCCCTGAGGCCATCGCAATATTTGTGGCTTCCCAGGACAAACAGGGTCAATCTGGGCCCATCTGAGCACCTACCGGCATCAGACCCGTAGACTGATATCCCCAGAGGTAAAAAGGAACGAACAGGCCCCTAGGCACCTATCGAATCCATTGCTTTGGTTTCCAGGCATCTCTCCTTAGAGATCCTTAGAACCCTTAGAACCCTGCTCCTTTGTCGTTCCTTATGGGACATCCTTGAGCCATGCAACAGGTGTCGACTGTCCCACAGGTGTCCTTCTTCTTGGACCACCTCACAACTCATATCATGGAAAGCTTCCAAGGTCACATGATGCCCCCAATATTCATGGAGTCGGATCATGGAAAGAAACTCAAACCTGAGCCAACGGCTGATCTTCGCCTTGACTTCAGATGCATGTGATCTTGATTAAGCTCTTCAGAGTGCACCTGCTGTGTCCTCACCCCAAAACCTAAGCATAGCTAGTGTTCTCAGATTTCCGTCCACACTCTCCTGGACCACACGCCCTCCATTTTGGGATTTCCGGTGACACAGTGCTGCACTCTGCCTGCCCTCTAGAAGAAAAACGTTGCCCTATGGGTCTACCCAGAAACCTCAAATGAGGATAAACCTGCATGCCACTCAACTGTACACCAATTATATAGTCTAGACTGTGCACTAATGCCCTGTCTGACACAACCTGGGGCCTGAATTCCCAACCGACTCCCAGACAGCTTGCCGTACACTGAGAACATCTGAACCGCCATGGCCTTAGGTTGCCATCTCTTTCCAACCTGGTTTTCAGGCGAGAGAAACCTAGACCTTATCTCTACTCATTTCCCATGGGTGAACGTGATGTAGAAATCATAACTCCTCCTTCCCTCTCGCCAGAATCTTGTGGTTGGCATCTTATCCAAAGTTCAGTGTATGACCACTGTAGGGCCTACAGGAGTAGTAGTAGGGCCCCTGAGGGTGGTGTAGGGTCCCTGAGGCCCTGCCCATGCTTAAGAGCTGCGGTGGGCACAAACACACATTGGGACCCTCAGTTTGAACCCTGTCCTCAAGTAGAGCCTCACAGTGGCTGGACAATGAGCCCACATATGGGGCCGGCCATGCCCAAAGTCACCCAATATTAACCAGAGGTAGAGACATCTATTCACCCCTACTCAGGGCTCTGCTCTGGAATCCCTCTTTGGTGGGACATTTGAGGTAAGTAAACACAGAAAGGATTCCTCCCACCCACAGAATGACCCCAATCACTTGGGATCAGGCCATCCCCATAGAGAAAGACTCCTCCATGGCCCATGAGGCCAGCCCGACATTCCACGGCCACTATTGACACAAAATCCAGAGACATAAGCCTCACCCTTAGGTCATAGCCCAAAAAATTCTCCTCAAAGTCTGTATATCGGACCTGCCATAACTACATCCCCAAACCGTGTTTTCAGACTTCTATCCTGACATCCCTGTCCCACACACCCTCCAGGCTGAGGCCCCTGGACCCACACCTCAGGACTGTGCCTGCCCTCTCCAAGGAAATTCTTCCCATTCCATTGGCCACAACCCTACAGATTAGGAGAAACCTCCAAAGTCCCAGAGGCCATTCCAATAGTGTAGGCCACCCAGTACAAAGAGGTGTGATCTGTCACAAGCTGAGCAACGACCTCAACTCACCCGTAGACAGATATCCCAAAAGAAAGGTATTAAACTGGACAGGCCCCTAGAACGTAATTGGTTCCATTGCTTTTGTTTCTAAGCATCTCTCCTCAGAGGCCTGTTTTCCATTACCAGCATATGGGGGATTCCAGAGATACCAATCAGAACAAATCTTGTCTCCACATGGGAAACTTATCCTTTGGAGCTCTGTAAAAAAACCTCCAGTTAGGAGAAACCTTCAGGTAACCGGAGCCACCGCCCTATTCCAAGGTCTCCATGGACACAAACCCGCATTATGACCATTCGGCAGGAGAGTACATTGCAACTCAGCCCCGTTGATTACTCCCCAGAGCCAGAATATCAAACCTGCCTTGTCGCTAGGAAACAACTTGAATGCAAAGCAGACTCTCTAGGCATCCATCGTTGGAATCCTGCTCTGGCGCCGTTCCATATGGGATGTCCTGGGACCCTTCCAACAGGTCTTGACTGTCCTGCAGAAGGAATCCTTGCAGATTGGAGCATCTCACAACTCCTATCGTGGGAAAACCTACATGGCCTCATGAGATGCTCCCCTTTATAAAGGGGCCATCATGGACAGAAACTCCAACCTGAGCCAACTTCTGATCCATTGCTTTGGTTTCTATGTATCTCTCCTCAGAGGCCTGGTTTCCAATATCAGAATATGGGGGTTTCCTAAGGAAACAATCAGAACAGATCTCATCTCCACATGAGAAACTTGCTCATTGGAGCTGTGTCAATACGTCAGGTTAGGAGGATCCTTCAGGGCGCTGGCACCATGGCCCAATTCCAAGGTCTCCAAGGACACAAACTTACATTATGATCCATCCTCAGGAGAGTCCATTTCAAATCAGCCCCCTCGGCTGCTCACCCAGAGCCAGCAGATCAAACTTGCCTTGTCACTAGGAGACAGTTGGAATGCGAGGTGGGCTGCCCAGGCATCCATCCTTAGAACCCTGCTCTGGAGAATTTCTTTATGGGACGTCTTGAATCCAACCAACCTGTCTTGACTGTCTCGCAGAATGAATCCTTGTGCTTTGAAGCATCACACAATCCCACTGTGAGAAAACCTCCATTTCCTCATGATGCCCCACACCTTCATAAATGGGCCATCATGGACAGAAACTCCATCCTAAGCCAAAGTCTGATCCACGCCCTGAATTCAGAAGCACGAGATCTCGATTCAGCACTTGAGAGTGTGCCTGCTGTGCCCTCGCCCCGAAACCTAAGCCTAACTTGTGTTCTCAGACTTCCGTCTTCACAATCCTGGCCACACCCCTCCAGTTTGGCAATTCTGGAGAAACAATGCAGCACTCTGCCTGCCCTCCAGCAGAAGAATGTTGCCCTATAGGGCTAACCAGAAACGCCAAATGAGTAACAACCTGCATGCCACTCGACCATACCCCAATTATACAATCTAGCCTGTGCACTAAAGCCCTGTCTGACACAGCCTGAAGGCAGACCTCCAGTCCAACACCCAGACAGCTGGCCGTACACTGAGCATATCAAACCCACAATGGCTTTCGGCCATCATCTCTACCCAACCTCAGTTTTCACCTTCAGAACCTAGACCTTATCTCCACTCACTGCTCAGGAGTGAACGTGATACAAGAATCAGAACTTCTCCTTCGCCATGGCAAGAAACCTAATGGTTGGCATGTTGTCCAACGTTCATTGTAGGAGTAAGCAGCATGGACTATGAGGCCCCACCTATCCCTGAGGGCTACAATTTGCACAAACACACATTGTGACCCTCAGCGTGACCCCTATCCTCATGTAAAGCCTCTTAGTGAATGGAACAACAGCCCACAAATGGGGCTTGCCAAGCCCCTAGTCCCCCAATCTCAACCAGAGTTAGAGATGTCTAGTCACCCCTACTCAGGGCACTGCTCTGGAATCCCTCTTTGGTGGGACACCTGAGGTAAAAAAAAAAATACAGAAAGGACTCTTCCCATCCACAGAATGATCCCAACCACTTGGGATCAGGCCAAATCACCAAGAAAAAATTGTCCATGGCCCTTGAGGACACCCCGACATTCCACGGCCACCGTAGGCACAAAATCCAGAGACAAAAGCCTGAGCAAACGCCACATACTCTCCCTTTGTTCATAGCCCGGAAAATTCTCACGGTCTGTAGATCGAGCCTTCATACATACATCCCCAAATCTTAGCTGAGTTTGTGTTTTCAGACTTCTGTCCCCAAAGTCCTGGCCCACACACCATCCAAGCTGGGGCCCCTGGAGCCACACCTGAGGACTCTGTCTTCTTTCTCCAGGGGAATTCTGCCATTTCCAATGGCCACAACCCTATAGATTAGGAGAAACCTCCAAACTCCCAGAGGCCATCCCAGTAGTGTTGGCTGCCCAGGACAAACAGGGATGATCTTTCACAAGTTAGGAAACAACCTCCACTCAGACCCAGAGACAGATATCCCAATAGAATAAGATTGAACTGGACAGGCACTTAGGCCCTAATCAGATCCATTGCTTTTGTTTCCAGGCATCTCTCCTCAGAGGCCTGGTTACCAATACCAGCATATGGGGGATTACTGAGGCACTCATAGAAAAATCTCGTCTCCACATAGAAAATGTACTCTTTGGAGCTCTATAAAAACCTCTGTTTAGGAGAATCTTTCAGGGCCCCGGATCAAGCGCCCCATTCCAAGGTCTCCATGGACTTAAACCCACATTATGATCTATCCTCGGTAGAGTCCATGTCAACTCATCCCCCTTGGTTTCTCCCCCAGGGCCTGCAGATCAAACCTGCCTTGTTGCTAGGAGACAACTAGAATGGGAGGCGGGCTGCCCAGGCATCCATCCTTAGAACCCTACCCTGGAGTCGTTCCATATGGGACATCCTAGAGCCATCCAACAGGTCTCAAGTGTCCCACAGAAGGAATCTTTGCAGTCTGGTGCATCTCACAACTCCCATTGTGGGTAAATCTTCATGGCCTCTTGAGACGCTCCACTTTATAAAGGGGCCATCATGGACAGAAACTCCAACCTGAGCAAACGTCTGATATTCGCCCTGGCTTCAGGTGCATGAGATCTTGATTCAGCTCTGCAGAGTGTGCCTTCTGTGCCCTCACGCCAAAAACTAAGCCTAGCTTGTGTTCTCAGACTACCATCCTCACACCCCTGGCCCAAAAGCCCTACAGTTTGGCAATCTGGGGCCACAATGCAACACTCTGCCTGCCCTCCAGAAGAAAAACGTTGCCTTATGGAGCTACCTAGAAACCCGAATGAGGATCAACTGAATGCCACTCGACTGCACCCCAAATATACAGTCTACCCTGTCTAATGCCCTGTCTGACACAGCATGAGCCCACACCTCCAGACCTACGCTCAACAGCTAGCCACACACTGAGCTCATTGTACCCATCAGGTCCTTAGGTCTTTATCTCTTCCCAAACACGGTTTTCGGGTTTCAGAACCTAGACCTAAACTCCAATCACTGTCCAGGGGTGAAACGAGATGCAGAAAAACAACAACTCTTCCTTCACCATGGCCGGAAACCTTGTGGTTGGCATATTCTCCAACGTTCAGTGTAGGAGAATCCAGCGTGGCCCATGAGGCCCTTTCCATGCATGAGGGCCTTCTTGGGCACAAATAGGCATTGTGACCTTCAGCATGAGCCCTGTCCTCAAGGAGGACCTCTCAGTGTCTGAATCAAGAGCCCACATATTGGACTTGCCATGCCCCTAGGCCCCCAAACTTAAACAGAGGTGGGGTTATCCAGTTGTCCCTACCAAGGACTCTGCTCGGGAATCCCTCTTTTATTGGCACACATGAGGAACATAAAATAAAATAAAAAAACAGAAAACACACCTCCCATCCCACAGAATGTACCCAAACTCTTGGGATTGGGTCAAATCCTCAGAGAAGGAAAGCCGTCCACAACCCATGAGGCCACGCCAGCATTCGACCCACATTGTTGACACAAATCCAGAGACAAAACCTGAGCAAGCACCTCAAACTCACACTTTTACATATCCCGAAGTGTTATCACGGTCTGTAGATTGGGCGTGCCATACCTATGTCCCAAACCTAAGCGGAATTTGTGTTTTCCGACTTCTGTCCCCACAGGCCTGGCCCACACACCCTCAAGGCTGGGCCCCTAGAGCCAAACTCAGAACTGTGCCTGCCCTCTCCAGGGGATTTCTGCCCATTCCATTGGCCACAACCCTATAGATTAGGAGAAACTCCAAAATCCCGAGGCCATTCCCAATATTATAGGCTGCCCAGGACAAACAGGGGCGATCTGACACAAGCCGAGCAAACTACCTCCCCTCAGATCCATAGACACGTATCCCCAGGAAAGAGATTGAACCGGACAGGCCCTAATCATATCCATTGCTTTTTGTTTCCAGGCATATCTCCTCAGAGGCCTGGTTTCCAATACCAGCATATGGGAGATTCCTTAGGCACTCATCAAAACAATTCTCTTCTCTACATAGGAAACGTACTCTTTAGAGCTCCATCAAAACCTCCGGTTATGAACATCCCTCAAGGCCCCGGATCAAGCACCCCATTCCAAGGTCTCCATGGACACAAATGCACATTATGACCCATCCTCAAATCACCCATTTCAACACACCCCGCCTCGGTTACTCCCCTATATCCAGCAGATCGAACTTGCCTTGGCGCTATGAGACACCTGGAATGGGAGGCAGGCTGCCCAGGCATCCATCCTTAGAACCCTGCTCTGGATAACTTCCTTATGGGATGTCCTGGAGCCATCCAGCAGGTCTCGACTGTCCCACGGAAGGAATCATTGCGGTTTGGAGCATCTCACAATTCCCATCGTGGGAAAACCTCCATGGCCTCGTGACACCCTCCCCTTCATGAAGAGGTCGTCATGGACAGAAACTCCAACCTGAGCCAACGTCTGATCCTAGCTCTGTCTTCAGGTACACGGGATCTCGAATCATCTCTGCAGAGGGTTCCTGCCGTCCCCTCACCCCGAAATCTAAGTCTGGCTTGTGTTCTCAGAATTTTTTCCTCACACTCCTGGCCCACAAGCCTTCCAGTTTGGGAATTCTGGAGCCACTATGTGGCACTGTGTCTTCCTTCCAGAAGAAAAACGTTGCCCTCTGGGGCTACCCAGTAACCACAAATGAGTACCAACCTGCACGAAACTCGACTGCACCCCAATGATACAGTCTAGCCTGGGCACTAATTCCCTGTGTGCCACAGCCTGAGCCTGCACCTCCCAACCCACACTCAACTGCTGGCCAAACACTGCGCACATCAGTCACACCATGGCCTTAGGTCTTCATCTCTTCCCAACCTCAGTTTTCAGGCTTCAGAACCTAGACCTTAAATCCAATCACAGTCCAGGAGTGAAAGTGTTGCAGAAATTAGAACTGCTTCTTCCCCATGGCCAATAAACTTGTGGTTGCCATATTGTGCAACGTTCAGTGTAGGAGAAACCAGCATGGTACATTAGGCCACGCCCTGACTTGAGGGGCTCCTTGGGCACAAAAACACATTGTGAAACTCAATGTGAGCCCTATGCTCAAGGAAGGCCTCTCAGTGTCTGGGCCAAGAGCCCACATATGGGGGCTTGCCATGTTCTTAGGTCCCAATGTTAACCAAGAGTTCTGGTTGTCCAGTCGCCCCTCCCCCAGGACTCTGCTGTGGAATCCCTCTTTTGGTGGTCCACCTGAGGTAAAAAAAAAAAAAAAAAAAAAAAACAGAAAGGCCGCCTCCCTTCCCACAGAATGACCCCAAACTCTTGGGATTGGGTCAAATCCCCAGAAAGGGAGCCTCATCGATGGCCCATGAGGACACCCGGACATTCCATGGCAATCGGTGACACATATCCAGAAAAAAATAAGCATGAGCAAGCACCTCACTTTCGCCCTTTGTTCATATCCCGAAGAGTTCTCCTCACGGTCTATATATCGGGGCGGCCATACCTACAGACCCCAAACCTAAGTGGATTTTGTGTTTTCAGACTTTTGTCCAAATAGCCCTGGACCACACACACGCTCCACACTTGGGTCCCTGGAGCCACACCTCAGGACTGTGCTTCCCTTTCAAGAGAATTCTTCCCATTCCATTGGCCACAACCTTGCAAATTAGGAAAAAAACCTCCAAAAGTTACCGAGGCCATCCCAATAGTGTAGGCCGCCCAGGACAAAAAGGTGTGATCTCAAACCAGCTGAGCAACTACCTCCACTCAGACAAAAGATGTCCCCAGAGAAGAATATTGAACCGGACAGGCCCCTAGGCCCTAATCAGATCCATTGCTTTGGTTTCCAGGCATCTCTCCTCAGAGGCCTCATTTCCAATACCAGCAAATGGTGGTTTCCTGAGGCACCAATAAGAACAAATCTCGTCTCCCCATGGAAAACTTGCTCATTGGAGCTTTGTTATAACCTCTGGTTAGGAGAATCCTTCAGGGCCCTGGTGCCACTGCCCCATACCAAGGTCTCAATGGACTCAAACCAACATTAAGACCATCCTCAGGAAAGTCCATTTCAACTCATTTAAGACCATCCTCAGGAAAGTCCATTCCAACTCAGCCCCCTCTGATGCTACCCCAAGCCAGCAGATCAAACGTTTCTTGTTGCTAGGAGACAATTGGAATTGAGGCTGTCTGCCCAGGCATCCATACTTAGAACCCTGTTCTGGAAAAATACCTTATGAGACGTCCTGGAGCCATCCAACAAATCTTAATTGTCCCACAGAAGGAATCCTTGCGGTTTGGAGCATCTCACAACTCTAATAGTGGGAAAAAACCCCATGGCCTCATAATGCCCCCCCCCTTCATGAAGGGGCCAACATGGACAGAAAACTCCAACCTGAGCCAAAGTCTGATCCTCGACCTGACTTCAGACTCATGAGATCTCAATTCAGCTCTGCAGAGTGTGCCTGCCATGTCCATTCCCCGAAACCTAAGCCTAGCTTGTGTTCTCAGACTTCCGTCCTCACTCTCCTGGCCCACAAGCCCTCCAGTTTGGGAATTCCGAAGCCACAATGCAGCACTCTGCCTGCCCTCCAGAAGAAAAACTTTGCCCTATGCTGCTAATAAGAAAACCCCAAATGATTATCTAATGCATGCCACTCGACTGTAAAGCAATTATACAGCCTACCCTGAATACGAATGCCCTGTCTGGCACAGCCTGAGACAAGACATCCCAAACGACACCTAGACAGCTGGCTCCAACCTGGACACAAGGGACCCGCTATGGCTGTAGTTCGTCATCTCTTCCCAACCTCGGTTTTCAGGCTTCAGAACCTAGACCTTATCTCCAATCACTGCCCAGGGGTGAACGTGATGCAGAAATTAGAATTCCTCCTTCCCCATGGCCAGAAACCTTGTGGTTGGCATGTTGTCCAACGTTCAATGTGGGAAAACCTGCATTGTCGGAAAGGCCACGCCAGTGCTTGAGGGCCGCCTAGGGCACAGACATGCATTGTGACCTGTAGCGTGAGTCCCGTATTAAAGTAACGCCTCTCAGTGGCTGGACCAAGATCCTGCATATGGGGCTTGTCATATCCATAGGCCCCCAGGCTTAACCAGAGAGCGAGTATTCCAGTTGTCAGTACCCACTGCTATGCTCCAGAATCCCTCTACTGGGGGGACACATGAAGCAGAAAAACAGGACTCTTCCCTTCCCACAGAATGACCCCAAACTCTTGGGGGCTGGACAAACTACCAGAGAGGGAGACTTCTTCTACGACCCATGAGGCAACTCCTACATTAAACGGCCATTGTGGACAAAATATCCAGAGACAAAAGACTGAGCGACTGCCTCCCTCTCACCCTTCTTTCATATCCAGAGGAGCTCCCCTCACGGACTGTAGATCAGGCCTGCCATAACCTCCTCGGCCCCAAACCTGAGCTGAGTTTGGGTTTTTGGATGTCTGTCTGCACAGCCGTGGCCCACACCGCCTCCAGGCTGGGGTCTCTGGAGCCACACCACAGAACTGTGCCTGCTCTCTCCTAAGAAACTGCCCGTTCCATTGGCCACAACTCTACAAAATAGTAGAAACCTCAAGGTCCCCAAGGACATCCCACTACCGCAAGCCGCACTGGACAAACAGGGGCATTATGACACCAGCTGAGCAACTACTACCTCCATGCAGACACACAGACTGATATCCGCAGAGACAGAAGATTGAACCAGACAGGCCCCTAGGCCCTATTATGAACTCTTGCTTTGGTGTCCAGGTATCACTCCTCAGAGGCCTGGGTTCGAAGACCAGCATATGGGGCTATCCTGAGGCACCAGACAGAACACCTCTCATCTCCACATGGAAAGCTTCCTTGTTGGAGTTGTGTCAAACCCTTCGGGTTGGAGAATCCTGCAGAGTCCCTTAGCTACTGCCACATTCCAAGGTCTCCATGGCCACCAACCCACATTATGACTCATCCTCAGGAAAGTCCATTTAAACTCAGCCTTCTGGGTAGCTCACCCAAGAGCCCGCAGATTGAGCGTGCCTTGTCTCGACCAGGCAATGGGAAGGTGAGTTGGCGTTTCTCGGCATCCATGCTTAGGCCCCTGCTCTCGAGTCTTTCTGTATGGGGCATCCTGGAACCATCCAATAGTACTCGACTGTCCTGAAGAAGGAAACTTTGAAGTTTGGAGCAGCTCACAACTCCCAGCGTAGGGAAACCTCCCTGGCCTCATGACGCCCCCACCCCCCCTCAGGAAGGGGCCGTCATGGACACAAAACTCCAGCTTGAGGCAACATCTGATACTCGCCCTGACCTCAGATGCAGGAGATCTCGATTCAGCCTCTGCACAGTGGGCCCAAACCTCGTGCTACCTTGTGTTTTCAGACTTCCTTCCTCACACTCCTGGCAAAAACATGTCCTCAAGACTTGGAATTCTGGAACCAAAATGCAGCCCTATGCTGGCCCTCCAGAAGAAAAAAAACGTTGCTCTATGGGGATCTCCATAAACCCCAAATGAGGATCAACCTGCTCGGTTCTCGACCTCACACCCCAATTGGATTGTTCGGGTTGTCCATTCATCCCTCCCCAGAGCTCTGCTTTGGAATCCCTCTTTTTGGTGGGACACCTGAGGTAACAAAACTAAAAGGACTCCTCCCATCCTTCAGATTGACCCCAAAACAATTGGGATTGGACCAAATTCACAGAGAGGAAGTCTCGTCCATGGCCCATGAGGCCTCCCCGAGATTCCACAGCCATCGTTGACAACAAATCCAGAGACAAAAGTCTGAGCAAGCGCCTCACACTCGCTCTTTTGTCGTATCCCGAAGAGTTCTCCTCACGGTCTGTAGATCGGGCCTGCCATACCTACTTCCCAAACCTAAGCCGAGTTTGTGTTTTCAGACTTCTGTCCCCACATTCCTGGCCCACAGACCCTTCAGGCTGGGGCCCCTGGAGCCACACATCAGGACTGTGCCTGTCCATACCACGGGAATTCTGCCCATTCCATTGTCCACAATCGTACAAATTAGGAAAAACCTCCAGAGTCCCCAAGGACATCCCAATAATGTAGGCCGCCCAGGACAAACAAGGGTCATCTGAAACCAGCTGAGCATCTACCTCTACTCAGCGTAGATGGATGTCCCCAGAGAAGAAGATTGAATCAGACAGGCCCCTAGGCCTGAATCAGATTCATTGCTTTTGGTTACAGGTATCTCTCCTCAGAGGCCTGGTTTCCAATATTAGCATATGGGGATTTCATGAGGCAGCAATCAGAACAAATCTCTTCTCCACATGGGAAAATTATCCTTTGAAGATGTCTCAAAACCTCCAGTTAGGAGAATCCTTCAGGGCCTGTGTGCCACTGCCCCATTACAAGGCCTCCATAGACACAAAATCATATTAGGACACATGCACGGAAGAGTCCATTTCAACTGAGCATATTCGGTTGCTCCGCGAGATCCAGCAGATCTAACTTGTCTTGTTGCTAGGAGACAATTGGAATGCGAGGTGGCCTACCCCGCCATCCATCCTTAGAACCCTGCTCAGAATCATTGGCCTGGAGCCAACCAACAGGTCTCAATTTTCCTGCAGAAGAATCTTTGCAGTTGGGAGCTTCTCACAACTCCCATCGTGAGAAACCCCCATGGCCTCGTGATACCCCCCCCCTTCATGAAGGGGCCATCAGGGACATAAGGTCCAACCTGAGAAATAGTCTGATCCTCACCCTGACTTCAGATGCACGAGATCTCGATTCAGGTCTGTATATTGTGCCTGCCATGTCCTCACCCAGAAACCTAAGCCTAGCTTGTGTACTCAGACTACCCTCCTCAGACTAATGGCCCACAAGCCCTCCAGTTGGCAATCCAGAATTACAATGCAGCACTCTGCTTGCCCTCCAGAAGAAAAACATTGCCCTCTGGGGCTACCCAGAAACCCCAAATTAAGATCAACCTGCACGCCACTTGGCTGTACCCAAAATATATAGGCTGACCTGGGCAATAATGCCCTTTCTGACAGAGCCTGAGCCTGGACCTCCCGGCCCCACCCAGACAGCTGGCCGCACACTGAGCACAACGGACCCGCCATGGCCTTAGGTCGTCATCTCTTCTCAACCTCGGTTTTCAGGCTTCAGAACCTAGACTTTATCTCCAATCACGGCCCGGGTTTGAAAATGATGCAGAAATCAGAACTCTTTCCCCATGGCAAGAAACCTTGTGGTTGGCTTTTTGTCCAACATTCAGTGTAGTGGAACCCTGTTTGTCCGATGAAGGCCCCGCCATTGCTCGTGGGCCACATAGGTGGCAAACTCACATTGTGACCCACAGCCTTAGCCCAGTCCTCAGGTAAGACCTCTCAGTGTCTGGATGAAGAGACAGCATATTGGGCTTGCCATGCCCATACGGCCCCAATTTTTAACCATAGTTCGGGTTGTTCCTTCATTCTTCCCCAGGGCTCTGCTTTGGAATTCCTCTTTTGGTGGGACACCTGATGTAACAACTCTTAAAGGAGTCCTCATCCAACAGATTGACGAAAAACAATTGGGATCGGGCCAAATCCACAGAGAGGAAGATTCGTCCATGGCCCATGAGGCCTCCTCGACATTCCACGGCCATCGCTGAAACAAAATCCAGGGACAAAAGTCTGAGCAAGCGCCTACGTCCCCAAACATAAGCTGAGTTTGTGTTTTCAGACTTCTGTCCTCAAAGTCCTGGGCCACACACCATCCAGGCTGGGGACCCTGGAGCCACACATTAGGACTGTGCCCTACCCCAATCCATGGGAATTCTGCCCATTCCATTGTCCAAAAAATCGTACAAATTAGGAGAACCCTCCAAAGTCCCTGAGGCCATCCCAATAGTATAGGTCGCCCGGGACAAAAAAGGTCAGTCTGACACCAGCTGAGCATCTACCTCCACTCATACCCTAGAAGGATGTCCCCAGAGAAGAAGATTGAACCAGACAGGACCCTAGGCCAAAATCGGATCCATTGCTTTGGTTTACAGGCATGTCTCTCTCAAAACCCTGGATTCCAATACCAGCATTGGGGTTTTCCTGAGGCACCCATCAGAACAAACTCGTCTCCACAAGGAAACTTGTGCATGGGAGCTATATCAAAAGCTGAGGAGAATACTTCAGGGTCCCGGTGCCACCGCCCCCCATTCCAAGGCCCTCATGGACACAAAACACACATTAGACCCATCCTCAGGAAAGTCCATTTCAACTCAGCCACCCCGGTTGCTCCCACAGAGCCATCAGATCTAAAACTGTCTTGTCGCTAGGAGACAATTGGAATGTGAGGCTGGCTTCCCAGGCATCCATCCTTGAACGTTGTTCTGGACTCATCCATATGGGATGTCCTGGAGCTGTCCAACAGGTCTCAATTGTCCCGCAGAAGGAATCCTAGGAGGGGGGCATCCCACCACTCCAAACGTGGGAAAACCTCCACGGCCTCGAGAATTCGGCTCCCTTCATGAAGGGGCCGTCATGAACAGAAAATCCAAGCAGAGCCAACGTCTGATCCTCGCTCGGACTTCAGATGCATGAGATATTGCTTCAGATCTTCAGGAGGTACATGCCGTGCCCCTCGCCCTGAAACCCAAGTCTAGCTTGTGTTCTCAGACTTCCATCCTCACACTCTTGGCCCCGAAGCCCACAAGTTTTGGCAATTCCGGACCATCATTGCAGCACTCTGCCTGCCCTCGAGAAGAACAAAAATATTGCCCAATGAGCTGCCCGGGCACATTAAATGAGAATAAACCTACACGGCACTCGAATGTACCCAAATTATATAGTCTAACCTGGGCAGTAATGCACTGTCTGACACAAACCTGAGCGGGGACCTCCTGAGCAACACCCCAGACAGCTGACCGCGACACACTGAGCCCATCAGACCCGCCATGGCCTTAGGTCATCATCTCTGCCCTACCTCAGTTTTCAGGCTTCAGAACCTAGACCTTATCTCCAATCACTGCCCAGGGGTGACTGTGATGCAGAAATCAGAACTCCTGCTTACCCAAGGCAAGAAACCTTGTGGTTTCCATGTTGTCCTACGTTCAGTGTAGGGGAAACCAGCATTCACCCTGAGACCCCGCCCATTCTTGAGTGCGACGAGGGCATAAAAACACGCATTGTGACCCTCAGCGTGAGTCCTGACCTCTAGTAAATCCTCTCAGTGGCTGGACCATTAGATGTCATAATGGGCTTGACATGTCCCTAGGCCCCAAATTTTAACCAGATTTCTGGTTGTCCAGTCACAAACTCCCCAGGGCTCTACTCTGGAATCCCTCATTTGGTGGGACACCTGAGGTTGAAAAACAAAACAAAACAAATCAACAACAACAAAAAAAAAACGGACTTCTTCCATCCCACAGAATGACCCCAAACTCTTTGGACGGGGCCAAACCCCCAGAGAGTAAGACTCGTCCATTTCCCATGAAGTCACCCGGAAATTTCACGACCATGAGTGACACGATATCTAGAGACAAAAAACTTGAGCAAGAGCCTCACACTCACACTCACCCATTTTTCATATCCCGAAGTGTTTCTCCTCATGGTCTGTAGATCAGTCCTGCCATACCTATGACCCGAAATATAAGCCGAGTTTGTGTTTTCAGACAACTGTCCCAAACAGCTCTGGCCTACACACCCTACAGGCTCAGGCCCCTGGAGCCACACCTGAAGACTGTGCTTGCCCTCTCCAAGGGAATTGTATGTGCCCATTCCAATGGCCACAACCCTACTAAGAGGATAAACCTCCAAAATTCCTGAGGCCATCCCAATAGTTTGTGGCTTCCCCAGGACAAAACAGGGGCAATCTGAGCCCATCTGAGCACCTACCAGGCACTCAGACCCGAAGACTGATATCCCAGAGAGGTAAAAAGGAAAGAACAGGCCCCTAGGCACCTATCGGATCCATTGCTTTGGTTTCCAGGCATCTCTCCTCAGAGGCCTGGATTTCAATAACAGCATATGGCTGTTTCTTGACTCACCCATCAGAACAAATCTCATCTACACATGGGAAACTTGCACGATGGAGCTGTGTGAAAGCCTCTCTTTAGGAGAACCCTTCAGGGCCCCAGTGCCACCGCTTCATTCCAAAGGTCTCCATAGACACAAAATCATATTAGGACACATCCACGGGAGAGTCCATTTCAACTCAGCCTCCTCGGTTGCTCCCCCAGATCCAGCAGATCTAACCTTGTCTTGTTGCTTGGAGACAATTGGAATGCGAGGTGGGCTACCCAGCCATCCATCCTTAGATAACCGTGCTCGGAATCGTTGTCCTGGGGCAAACCAACAGGTCTCAATTGTCCTGCAGAAGAATCTTTGCAGTTGGGAGCTTCTCAAAACTCCCATCGTGGGAAAAACCCCCATGGCCTCGTGATCCACCCCCCCCTTCAAAGAAGGGGCCATCAGGGACAGAATGTCCAAACTGAGCGATCGTCTGATGCTCGCCCTGACTTCAGATGCACGAGATCTCGATTCAGGTCTGTAGATTGTTTCTGCCATATCCTCACCCAGAAACCTAGGCCTAGCTTGTGTTCTCAGACTTCCGTCCTCAGACTACTGGCCCACAAGCCCTCCAGTTTGGCAATTCAAAACTACAATGCAGCACTCTGCCTGGCCTCCAAGAAAAACATTGCCCTCTGGGGCTACCAGAATCCCAAATTGAGGATCAACCTGCACGCCATTCGGCTCTACCCCAAATATATAGGCTGACCTCGGCACTAATGCCCTTTCTGACACAGACTGAGCATGAACCTCCTGGCCCCACCCAGACAGCTGGCCGCACTCTGAGCACATCAGACCCGTCATGGCCTTAGGTCGTCATCTCTTCTCAACCTCGGTTTTCAGGGTTCAGAACTTAGACCTTATCTCCAATCACGGCCCGGGTTTGAAAATGATGCAGAAATCAGAACTCTTTCCCCATGGCAAGAAACCTTGTGGTTGGCATGTTGTCCAAGGTTCAGTGTAGTTGAAACCAGTGTGGCCCATGAGGCCCCGCCCATGTTTGCGGGCCACATTGTTCACAAACACACATTGTGACCCTCAGCCTGTGCCCAGTCCTCAGGTAAGGCCTCTCAGTGGCTGGATGGAGAGACAGCATATTGGGCTTGCCATACCCCAGGCACCAATTTTTAACCATAGTTCGGGTTGTCCCTTCACTCTTCCCCAGGGCTCTGCTTTGGAATTCCTCTTTTGGTGGGACACCTGAAGTAACAAACCTGAAAGGATTCCTCCCATCCCACAGATTGACGAAAAAACAATTGGGATCGGCCAAATCCACAGAGAGCAAGATTCGTCCATGGCCCATGAGGCCTCCCCCAAACATTCCCCCCACGGCCATCGCTGATACAAAATCCAGAGACAAAAGCCTGAGCACGCGCCTCAGACTCGCTCATTCTTCATATCCTGAAGAGTTCTTCAGATAAGAACCCTACAACGGCACTCGAATGCACCCAAAATATATAGTCTAACCTGGGCACTAATGCACTGTCTGACAAACCTGAGCCCGGACCTCGTGACCAACACCCAGACAGCTGACCGCACACTGAGCACATCAGACCCGCCATGGCCTTAGGTCATCATCTCTTTACCCTACCTCAGTTTTCAGGCTTCAGAACCTAGACCTTATCTCCAATCACTGCCCAGGGGTCACTGTGATGCAGAAATCAGAACTCTTCCTTACCCATGGCAAGAAACCTTGTGGTTGGCATGTTGTCCAACGTTCAGTGTAGGAGAAACCAGCATTCACCCTGAGGCCCGCCCATTCTTGAGTGCGACGAGGGCATAAACACGCATTGTGACCCCCTCAGCGTGAGTCCTGTCCTCTAGTACGTCCTCTCAGTGGCTGGACCATTAGATGTCATAATGGGCTTGACATGTCCCTAGGCCCCAATTTTTAACCAGATTTCTGGTTGTCCAGTCGCCCCTCCCCAGGGCTCTACTCTGGAATCCCTCATTTGGTGGGACACCTGAGGTTGAAAAACAAAAAAAAAAACAAATCAACAACAATAGAACAACGGACTTCTTCCATCCCACAGAATGACCCCAAACTCTTTGGACGGGGCCAAAACCCCCAGAGAGTAAGACTCGTCCATTTCCCATGAAGTCACCCGGAAATTTCACGACCATGAGTGGACACGATATCCAGAGACAAAAACTTGAGCAAGAGCCTCACACTCGCCTTTTTTCATATCCCGAAGAGTTCTCCTCATGGTCTGTAGATCAGTCCTGCCATACCTATGACCCGAAACATAAGCCGAGTTTGTGTTTTCAGACAACTGTCCAAACAGCCCTGGCCTACACACCCTACAGGCTCAGGCCCCTGGAGCCAAACCTGACGACTGTGCTTGCCCTCTCCAAGGGAATTGTATGTGCCCATTCCAATGGCCACAACCCTACTAAGAGGATAAACCTCCAAAGTCCCTGAGGCCATCCCAATATTTGTGGCTTCCCAGGACAAACAGGGGCAATCTGGGCCCATCTGAGCACCTACCTGCACTCAGACCCGTAGACTGATGTCCCCAGAGGTAAAAAGGAACGAACAGGCCCCTAGGCACCTATCGGATCCATTGCTTTGGTTTCCAGGCATCTCTCCTCAGAGGCCTGGATTCAAATAACAAGCATATGGCTGTTTCTTGACTCACCCATCAGAAACAAATCTCATCTCACACATGGGAAACTTGCACGATGGAGCTGTGTTGAAAGCCTCTCTTTAGGAGAACCCTTCAGGGCCCCAGTGCCACCGCTTCATTCCAAGGTCTCCATAGACACAAAATCATATTAGGACACATCCACGGGAGAGTCCATTTCAACTCAGCCTCCTCGGTTGCTCCCCCAGATCCAGCAGATCTAACCTGTCTTGTTGCTTGGAGACAATTGGAATGCGAGGTGGGCTACCCAGCCATCCATCCTTAGAAACCCTGCTCGGAATCGTTGTCCTGGGAGCCAACCAACAGGTCTCAATTGTCCTGCAGAAGAATCTTTGCAGTTGGGAGCTTCTCACAACTCCCATCGTGGGAAAAACCCCCATGGCCTCGTGATCCACCCCCCCCTTCAAAAGGGGCCATCAGGGACAGAATGTCCAACCTGACGCGATCGTCTGATCCTCGCCCTGACTTCAGATGCACGAGATCTCGATTCAGGTCTGTAGATTGTGCCTGCCATATCCTCACCAGAAACCTAGGCCTAGCTTGGGTTCTCAGACTTCCGTCCTCTCAGACTACTGGCCCACAAGCCCTCCAGTTTGGCAATCCAGAACTACAATGCAGCACTCTGCCTGCCCTCCAGAAGAAAAAACATTGCCCTCTGGGGCTACCCAGAAACCCCCAAATGAGGATCAACCTGCACGCCATTCGGCTGTACCCCAAATATAAGAGGGTGACCTGGGCACTAATGCCCTTTCTGACAACAGCCTGAGCCTGGACCTCTGGCCCCACCCCAGACAGCTGGCCGCACACTGAGCACATCGGGACCCGCCATGGCCTTAGGTCGTTCATCTCTTCTCAACCTCGGTTTTCAGGCTTCAGAACCTAGACCTTATCTCCAATCAAGGCCCGGGTTTGAAATGATGCAGAAATCAGAACTTTCTTTCCCCATGGCAAGAAACTTGTGTTGGCATGTTGTCCAAGGTTCAGTGTAGTTGAAACCCAGTGTGGCCCATGAGGCCCCGCCCATGCTTGCGGGCCACATTGGTCACAAACACACATTGTGACCCTCAGCCTGAGCCCAGTCCTCAGGTAAGGCCCTCTCAGTGGCTGGATGGAGAGAGCAGCATATTGGGCTTGCCATGCCCCTAGGCCCCAATTTTTAACCGTAGTTTTGGGGTTGTCCCTTCACTCTTCCCCAGGGCTCTGCTTTGGAATTCCTCTTTTGGTGGGACAACCTGAGGTAACAAACCTGAAAGGAGTCATCCCCATCCACACAGATTGACGAAAAACAATTGGGATCGGGCCCAAATCCACAGAGAGCAAGATTCGGTCCATTGGCCCATGATGCCTCCCCCAACATTCCACGGCCATCGCTGATACAAAATCCAGAGACAAAAGCCTGAGCAACGTGCCTCAGACTCGCTCATTCTTCATATCCTGAAGAGTTCTTCAGATAAGAACCTACACGTCACTGGCACTGGGAATGCACCCAAATATATAGTCTAACCTGGGCACTAATGCACTGTCTGACAACCTGAGCCCGGACCTCGTGACCACCCACCCAGCACAAGCTGACAGCACACTGAGCACATCAGACCCGCATGGCCTTAGGTCATAGGTCCATCATCTCTTCCCTACCTCAGTTTTCAGGCTTTCAGAACCTAGACCTTATTAGTCCAATCACTCACCCGCAGGTGTCCTGTGATGCAGAAATCAGAACTCTTCCTTACCCATGGCAAAAAAAACCTGGTGTTGGCATGTTGTCCAACGTTCAGTGTAGGGTGACTCAATGTCCCCAGCATTCACCCTGAGGCCCCCCCATTCTGAGGTGTGACGATTAGGCATAATAAACACGCATTGGGAAACCCTCAGCGTGAGTCCTTTCCTCTTTAGTACGTTCCTCTCAGTGGCTGGACCCATTAGATGTCATAATGGGCTTGACATGTCACTTAGGCCCTAGGCCCAATTTTGTAAACCATTTCTGGTTGTCCAGTCCCGCCCCCCTCCCCAGGGACTCTACTCTGGAATCCCTCATTTGGTTGGGACACGACACCTGAGGTTGAAAAAACAAAAACAAAACAAAACAGACAACAACAACACAACGGACTTCTTCCATCCCACAGAAGGTGACCCCAAACTCTTTGGACGGGGCCCAACCAACCCCAGCCAGAGTAAGACTCGTCCATTTCCCAGGAAGTCAAACCCGGGAAATTTGCACGACCATGAGTGACACTTTGCCCCCATATCCAGGAGACAAAAAACTTGAAGCAAGAGCCCCTCACACTCGCCCTTTTTTCATATCCGAAGAGTTCTCCTCATACTGGTTCTGTAGTCGAGCCGAGACTCTCATCCTGCCCTACCTATGATGACCCGAAACATAAGCCGAGCTTTGTGGGTTTTCAGACACTGGTCCAAACAGGCCCTGGGCCTACACACCCTACAGGCTTCAGGCCCCTGGAGCCCTACCCATGACGACTGTGCTTGCCCCTCTCCAAGGAATTGTATGTGCCCATTCCAATGGCCCTAACAACCCTACTACTAAGGAGGATAAACCTCCAAAGTCCCTGAGGCCATCCCCAAATAGTGGTGGCTTCCCCAGGACAAACAGGGGCAAAGACCCGCCATCTGGGCCATCTGAGCACCTACCGGGCACTCAGACCCGTAGACTGATGTCCCCCAGAGGTAAAAAGGAACAACAGGCCCCTAGGCACATATCGGATCCATTGCTTTGGTTTCCAGGCTCTCTCCTTAGAGATCCTTAGAACCCTTAGAACCCTGCTCTTGCGTCGTTCCTTATGGGAATCCTTGAGCCATCCAACAGGTTCTCGACTGTCCCACAGGAGTCCTTGTGCATGGACCACCGTCACAACACTCATATCATGGAAAGCTTCCAAGGTCACAATTTGATCTGCCCCCAATCTTCATGAAGGCGGATCATGGAAGAGAAACTCCAAACCTGACCCAACGGCTGATCTTCTGCCTTGGAATTCAGATTGCACGAGATCTTGATTAAAGCTCTTCAGAGTGGATAGTGCCCTGCTGCTGTGCCCTCACAGGCCAAAACCTAAGCAATAGCTAGTGTTCTCCCTTCTTTCCGTCCCACCGCACACTCCTACTGGACACTCAACGCCCCTCCATTTTGGGATTTCCGATGACACAGTGCTGCACTTATGCCTGCCATCTAGAAGAAAAAACGTTGCCCTATGGGTCTACCCAGAAACCTCAAATGAGGATAAACCTGCATGCCACTCAACTGTACACCAATATATAGTCTAGCCTGTGCACTAATGCCCTGTCTGACACAACCTGAGGCCTGAATTCCCAACCAGGACACACCCAGACAGCTTGCCGTACACTGAGAACATCTGAACAACCATGGCCTTAGGTTGCCATCTCTTTCCAACCTGGTTTTCAGGCTACAGAAACCTAGACCTTATCTCTACTACATTTCCCATGGGTGAACGTGATGCAGAAATCATAACTCCTCCTTCCCTCTCGCCAGAATCTTGTGGTTGGCATCTTATCCAAAGTTCAGTGTAGGACCCCTGTAGGGCCTACAGGAGGAGTAGTAGTAGTAGGGCCCCTGAGGGTAGTGTAGGGTCCCTGAGGCCCTGCCCATGCTTAAGAGAGCTTCTGCGGTGGGCACAAACACACATTGGGACCCTCAGTTTGAACCCTGTCCTCAAGTAAAGCCTCTCAGTGGCTGGACCATGAGCCCGCATATGGGGCCTGCCATGCCCCAAGTCACCCAATCTTAACCAGAGGTAGAGACATCTAGTCACCCCTACGGGCTCTGCTCTGGAATCCCTCTTTGGTGGGACATTTGAGGTAAGTAAACACAGAAAGGGATTCCTCCCACCCACAGAATGACCCCAATCACTTGGGATCAGGCCATCCCCCCAGAGAGAAAGACTCCTCCATGGCCCATGAGGCCAGCCCGACATTCCACGGCCACTATTGACACAAAAATCCAGAGACATAAGCCTCACCCTTAGGTCATAGCCCAAAAAAATTCTCCTCATAGTCTGTAGATCGGGCCTGCCATACCTACGTCCCCAAACCGTGTTTTCAGACTTCTATCCTGACATCCCTGTCCCACACACCCTCCAGGCTGAGGCCCCTGGAGCCACACCTCAGGACTGTGCCTGCCCTCTCCAAGGAAATTCTTCCCATTCCATTGGCCACAACCCTACAGATTAGGAGAGAAACCTCCAAAGTCCCAGAGGCCATTCCAATAGTGTAGGCCGCCCAGTACAAAGAGGGGTGATCTGTCACAAGCTGAGCAACGACCTCAACTCACCCGTAGACAGATATCCCAAGAGAAAGGTATTAAACTGGACAGGCCCCTAGAACGTAATTGGTTCCATTGCTTTTGTTTCTAAGCATCTCTCCTCAGAGGCCTGTTTTCCAATACCAGCATATGGGGGATTCCAGAGATACCAATCAGAACAAATCTTGTCTCCACATGGGAAACTTATCCTTTGGAGCTCTGTAAAAACCTCCAGTTAGGAGAAACTTCAGGTAACCGGAGCCACCGCCCTATTCCAAGGTCTCCATGGACACAAACCCGCATTATGACCATTCGGCAGGAGAGTACATTTCAACTCAGCCCCGTTGATTACTCCCCCAGAGCCAGAATATCAAACCTGCCTTGTCGCTAGGAGACAACTGGAATGCAAAGCAGACTCTCTAGGCATCCATCGTTGGAATCCTGCTCTGGCGCCGTTCCATATGGGATGTCCTGGGAGCCTTCCAACAGGTCTTGACTGTCCTGCAGAAGGAATCCTTGCAGATTGGAGCATCTCACAACTCCTATCGTGGGAAAACCTACATGGCCTCATGAGATGCTCCCCTTTATAAAGGGGCCATCATGGACAGAAACTCCAACCTGAGCCAACTTCTGATCCATTGCTTTGGTTTCTATGTATCTCTCCTCAGAGGCCTGGTTTCCAATATCAGAATATGGGGGTTTCCCTAAGGAAACAATCAGAACAGATCTCATCTCCACATGAGAAACTTGCTCTTTGGAGCTGTGTCAATACCTCAGGTTAGGAGGATCCTTCAGGGCGCTGGCACCATGGCCCAATTCCAAGGTCTCCAAGGACACAAACTTACATTATGATCCATCCTCAGGAGAGTCCATTTCAAATCAGCCCCCTCGGCTGCTCACCCAGAGCCAGCAGATCAAACCTGCCTTGTCACTAGGAGACAGTTGGAATGCGAGGTGGGCTGCCCAGGCATCCATCCTTAGAACCCTGCTCTGGAGAATTTCTTTATGGGACGTCTTGAATCCAACCAACCTGTCTTGACTGTCTCGCAGAATGAATCCTTGTGGTTGAAGCATCACACAATCCCCACTGTGAGAAAACCTCCATTTCCTCATGATGCCCCACACCCTTCATAAATGGGCCATCATGGACAGAAACTCCATCCTAAGCCAAAGTCTGATCCGCGCCCTGAATTCAGAAGCACGAGATCTCGATTCAGCACTTGAGAGTGTTCCTGCTGTGCCCTCGCCCCGAAAACCCAAGCCTAACTTGTGTTCTCAGACTTCCGTCTTCACAATCCTGGCCACACCCCTCAGTTTGGCAATTCTGGAGACACAATGCAGCACTCTGCCTGCCCTCCAGAAAGAAAAATGTTGCCCTATAGGGCTAACCAGAAACGCCAAATGAGTAACAACCTGCATGCCACTCGACCATACCCCAATTATACAATCTAGCCTGTGCACTAAAGCCCTGTCTGACACAGCCTGAAGGCAGACCTCCAGTCCAACACCCAGACAGCTGGCCGTACACTGAGCATATCAAACCCACAATGGCTTTCGGCCATCATCTCTACCCAACCTCAGTTTTCACCTTCAGAACCTAGACCTTATCTCCACTCACTGCTCAGGAGTGAACGTGATACAAGAATCAGAACTTCTCCTTCGCCATGGCAAGAAACCTTGTGGTTGGCATGTGGTCCAACGTTCATTGTAGGAGAAAGCAGCATGGACTATGAGGCCCCACCTATCCCTGAGGGCTACAATTTGCACAAACACACATTGTGACCCTCAGCGTGAGCCCTATCCTCATGTAAAGCCTCTTAGTGACTGGAACAACAGCCCACATATGGGGCTTGCCAAGCCCCTAGTCCCCCAATCTCAACCAGAGTTAGAGATGTCTAGTCACCCCTACTCAGGGCACTGCTCTGGAATCCCTCTTTGGTGGGACACCTGAGGTAAAAAAAAAAAAAAAGAAAAGGACTCTTCCCATCCACAGAATGATCCCAACCACTTGGGATCAGGCCAAATCACCAGAGAAAGACTTGTCCATGGCCCTTGAGGACACCCCGACATTCCACGGCCACCGTAGGCACAAAATCCAGAGACAAAAGCCTGAGCAAACGCCACATACTCGCCCTTTGTTCATAGCCCGGAAAATTCTCACGGTCTGTAGATCGAGCCTTCATACATACATCCCCAAACCTAACTGAGTTTGTGTTTTCAGACTTCTGTCCCCACAGTCCTGGCCCACACACCATCCAAGCTGGGGCCCTGGAGCCACACCTGAGGACTGTGGCTTCCTTCTCCAGGGGAATTCTGCCATTTCCATTGGCCACAACCCTATAGATTAGGAGAAACCTCCAAACTCCCCGAGAGGCCATCCCAATAGTGTTGGCTGCCCCAGGACAAAACAGGGATGATCTTTCACAAGTTAGGAAACTACCTCCACTCAGACCCAGAGACAGATATCCCCATAGAATAAGATTGAACTGGACAGGCACTTAGGCCCTAATCAGATCCATTGCTTTTGTTTCCAGGCATCTCTCCTCAGAGGCCTGGTTACCAATACCAGCATATGGGGGATTACTGAGGCACTCATAGAAAAATCTCGTCTCTCCACATAGGAAATGTACTCTTTGGAGCTCTATAAAAACCTCTGTTTAGGAGAATCTTTCAGGGCCCCGGATCAAGCGCCCCATTCCAAGGTCTCCATGGACTTAAACCCACATTATTATGATCTATCCTCGGTAGAGTCCATGTCAACTCATCCCCCTTGGTTTCTCCCCCAGGGCCTGCAGATCAAACCTGCCTTGTTGCTAGGAGACAACTAGAATGGGAGGCGGGCTGCCCAGGCATCCATCCTTAGAACCCTACTCTGGAGTCGTTCCATATGGGACATCCTAGAGCCATCCAACAGGTCTCAAGTGTCCCACAGAAGGAATCTTTGCAGTCTGGTGCATCTCACAACTCCCATTGTGGGAAAATCTTCATGGCCTCTTGAGACGCTCCACTTTATAAAGGGGCCATCATGGACAGAAACTCCAACCTGAGCAAACGTCTGATATTCGCCCTGGCTTCAGGTGCATGAGATCTTGATTCAGCTCTGCAGAGTGTGCCTTCTGTGCCCTCACCCCAAAAAAAACTAAGCCTAGCTTGTGTTCTCAGACTACCGTCCTCACACCCCTGGCCCAAAAGCCCTACAGTTTGGCAATACTGGGGCCACAATGCAGCACTCTGCCTGCCCCTCCAGAAGAAAAACGTTGCCTTATGGAGCTACCTAGAAACCCGAATGAGGATCAACTGAACGCCACTCGACTGCACCCCAAATATACAGTCTACCCTGTCTAATGCCCTGTCTGACACAGCATGAGCCCACACCTCCAGACCTACGCTCAACACAGCTAGCCACACACTGAGCTCATTGTACCCATCAGGTCCTTAGGTCTTCATCTCTTCCCAACCTCGGTTTTCGGGGTTTCAGAGAACCTAGACCTAAACTCCAATCACTGTCCAGGGGTGAACGTGATGCAGAAATCACAACTCTTCCTTCGCCATGGCCGGAAACCTTGTGGTTGGCATATTCTCCAACGTTCAGTGTAGGAGAATCCAGCGTGGCCCATGAGGCCCTTCCCATGCTTGAGGGCCTTGTTGGGCACAAAATAGGCATTGTGACCCTCAGCATGAGCCCTGTCCTCAAGGAAGACCTCTCAGTGTCTGAATCAAGAGCCCACATATTGGACTTGCCATGCCCCTAGGCCCCCAAACTTAAACAGAGGTGGGGTTATCCAGTTGTCCCTACCAAGGACTCTGCTCTGGAATCCCTCTTTTATTGGCACACATGAGGTACATAAAATAAAATAAAAAAACAGAAAGGACACCTCCCATCCCACAGAATGTACCCAAACTCTTGGGATTGGGTCAAATCCTCAGAGAAGGAAAGCCGTCCACACCCCATGAGGCCACGCCAGCATTCGACCCACATTGTTGACACAAATCCAGAGACAAAACCTGAGCAAGCACCTCAAACTCACCCTTTTTCATATCCCGAAGTGTTATCACGGTCTGTAGATTGGGCGTGCCATACCTATGTCCCCAATCCTAAGCGGAATTTGTGTTTTCAGACTTCTGTCCCCACAGGCCTGGCCCACACACCCCTCAGGGCTGGGCCCCTAGAGCCAAACTCAGAACTGTGCCTGCCCTCTCCAGGGGATTTCTGCCCATTCCATTGGCCACAACCCTATAGATTAGGAGAAACTCCAAAATCCCGAGGCCATTCCCAATATTATAGGCTGCCCAGGACAAACAGGGGCGATCTGACACAAGCCGAGCAACTACCTCCCCTCCCCTCAGATCCATAGACACGTATCCCCAGGAAAGAGATTGACGGACAGGCACCTAGGCCCTAATCATATCCATTGCTTTTGTTTCCAGGCATCTCTCCTCAGAGGCCTGGTTTCCAATACCAGCATATGGGAGATTCCTTAGGCACTCATCAAAACAATTCTCTTCTCTACATAGGAAACGTACTCTTTAGAGCTCCATCAAAAACCTCCGGTTATGAACATCCCTCAAGGCCCCGGATCAAGCACCCCATTCCAAGGTCTCCATGGACACAAATGCACATTATGACCCATCCTCAACTCACCCATTTCAACACACAACCCCGCCTCGGTTACTCCCCTAGATCCAGCAGATCGAACTTGCCTTGGCGCTATGAGACACCTGGAATGGGAGGCAGGCTGCCCAGGCATCCATCCTTAGAACCCTGCTCTGGATAACTTCCTTATGGGATGTCCTGGAGCCATCCAGCAGGTCTCGACTGTCCCACGGAAGGAATCATTGCGGTTTGGAGCATCTCACAATTCCCATCGTGGGAAAACCTCCATGGCCTCGTGACACCCTCCCCTTCATGAAGGGGCCGTCATGGACAGAAACTCCAACCTGAGCCAACGTCTGATCCTAGCTCTGTCTTCAGGTACACGGGATCTCGAATCATCTCTGCAGAGGGTTCCTGCCGTCCCCTCACCCCGAAAATCTAAGTCTGGCTTGTGTTCTCAGAATTTTTTTCCTCACACTCCTGGCCCACAAGCCTTCCAGTTTGGGAATTCTGGAGCCACTATGTGGCACTGTGTCTTCCCTTCCAGAAGAAAAACGTTGCCCTCTGGGGCTACCCAGTAACCACAAATGAGTACCAACCTGCACGAAACTCGACTGCACCCCAATGATACAGTCTAGCCTGGGCACTAATTCCCTGTCTGCCACAGCCTGAGCCTGCACCTCCCAACCCACACTCAACAGCTGGCCGAACACTGAGCACATCAGTCACACCATGGCCTTAGGTCTTCATCTCTTCCCAACCTCAGTTTTCAGGCTTCAGAACCTAGACCTTAAATCCAATCACAGTCCAGGAGTGAAAGTGTTGCAGAAATTAGAACTCCTTCTTCCCCATGGCCAGAAAACTTGTGGTTGCCATATTGTGCAACGTTCAGTGTAGGAGAAACCAGCATGGTACATTAGGCCACGCCCTGACTTGAGGGGCTCCTTGGGCACAAAAACACATTGTTGTGAAACTCAATGTGAGCCCTATGCTCAAGGAGGCCTCTCAGTGTCTCTGGACCAAGAGCCCACATATGGGGCTTGCCATGTTCTTAGGTCCCAATGTTAACCAGAGTTCTGGTTGTCCAGTCGCCCCTCCCCAGGACTCTGCTGTGGAATCCCTCTCTTTTGGTGGTCCACCTGAGGTAAAAAAAAAAAAAAAAAAAAAAAAAAAAAAAACAGAAAGGCCTCCTCCCTTCCCACAGAATGACCCCAAACTCTTGGGATTGGGTCAAATCCCCAGAAAGGGAGCCTCATCGATGGCCCATGAGGACACCCGGACATTCCATGGCAATCGGTGACACATATCCAGAAAAAAATAAGCATGAGCAAGCACCTCACTTTCGCCCTTTGTTCATATCCCGAAGAGTTCTCCTCACGGTCTATATATCGGGCCGGCCATACCTACAGACCCAAACCTAAGTGGAGTTTGTGTTTTCAGACTTTTGTCCAAATAGCCCTGGACCACACACACGCTCCACACTTGGGTCCCTGGAGCCACACCTCAGGACTGTGCTTCCCTTTCAAGAGAATTCTTCCCATTCCATTGGCCACAACCTTGCAAATTAGGAAAAACCTCCAAAGTTACCGAGGCCATCCCAATAGTGTAGGCCGCCCAGGACAAACAGGTGTGATCTCAAACCAGCTGAGCAACTACCTCCACTCAGACAAAAGATGTCCCCAGAGAAGAATATTGAACCGGACAGGCCCCTAGGCCCTAATCAGATCCATTGCTTTGGTTTCCAGGCATCTCTCCTCAGAGGCCTCATTTCCAATACCAGCAAATGGTGGTTTCCTGAGGCACCAATAAGAACAAATCTCGTCTCCCCATGGAAAACTTGCTCATTGGAGCTTTGTTATAACCTCTGGTTAGGAGAATCCTTCAGGGCCCTGGTGCCACTGCCCCATACCAAGGTCTCAATGGACTCAAACCAACATTAAGACCATCCTCAGGAAAGTCCATTTCAACTCATTTAAGACCATCCTCAGGAAAGTCCATTCCAACTCAGCCCCCTCTGATGCTACCCCAAGCCAGCAGATCAAACGTTTCTTGTTGCTAGGAGACAATTGGAATTGAGGCTGTCTGCCCAGGCATCCATACTTAGAACCCTGTTCTGGAAAAATACCTTATGAGACGTCCTGGAGCCATCCAACAAATCTTAATTGTCCCACAGAAGGAATCCTTGCGGTTTGGAGCATCTCACAACTCTAATAGTGGGAAAACCCCCATGGCCTCATAATGCCCCCCCCTTCATGAAGGGGCCAACATGGACAGAAACTCCAACCTGAGCCAAAGTCTGATCCTCGACCTGACTTCAGACTCATGAGATCTCAATTCAGCTCTGCAGAGTGTGCCTGCCATGTCCATTCCCCGAAAACCTAAGCCTAGCTTGTGTTCTCAGACTTCCGTCCTCACTCTCCTGGCCCACAAGCCCTCCAGTTTGGGAATTCCGAAGCCACAATGCAGCACTCTGCCTGCCCTCCAGAAGAAAACTTTGCCCTATGCTGCTAATAAGAAACCCCAAATGATTATCTAATGCATGCCACTCGACTGTAAAGCAATTATACAGCCCTACCCTGAATACGAATGCCCTGTCTGGCACAGCCTGAGACAAGACATCCCAAACGACACCTAGACAGCTGGCTCCAACCTGGACACAAGGGACCCGCTATGGCTGTAGTTCGTCATCTCTTCCCAACCTCGGTTTTCAGGCTTCAGAACCTAGACCTTATCTCCAATCACTGCCCAGGGGTGAACGTGATGCAGAAATTAGAATTCCTCCTCCTCCCCATGGCCAGAAACCTTGTGGTTGGCATGTTGTCCAACGTTCAATGTGGGAAACCCTGCATTGTCGGAAAGGCCACGCCAGTGCTTGAGGGCCGCCTAGGGCACAGACATGCATTGTGACCTGTAGCGTGAGTCCCGTATTAAAGTAACGCCTCTCAGTGGCTGGACCAAGATCCTGCATATGGGGCTTGTCATATCCATAGGCCCCCAGGCTTAACCAGAGAGCGAGTATTCCAGTTGTCAGTACCCACTGCTATGCTCCAGAATCCCTCTACTGGGGGGACACATGAAGCAGAAAACAGGACTCTTCCCTTCCCACAGAATGACCCCAAACTCTTGGGGGCTGGACAAACTACCAGAGAGGGAGACTTCTACGACCCATGAGGCAACTCCTACATTAAACGGCCATTGTGGACAAAATATCCAGAGACAAAAGACTGAGCGACTGCCTCCCTCTCACCCTTCTTCATATCCAGAGGAGCTCCCCTCACGGACTGTAGATCAGGCCTGCCATAACCTCGGCCCCAAACCTGAGCTGAGTTTGGGTTTTTGGATGTCTGTCTGCACAGCCGTGGCCCACACCGCCTCCAGGCTGGGGTCTCTGGAGCCACACCACAGAACTGTGCCTGCTCTCTCCTAAGAAACTGCCCGTTCCATTGGCCACAACTCTACAAAATAGTAGAAAACCTCAAGGTCCCCAAGGACATCCCACTACCGCAAGCCGCACTGGACAAACAGGGGCATTATGACACCAGCTGAGCAACTACTACCTCCATGCAGACACACACAGACTGATATCCGCAGAGACAGAAGATTGAACCAGACAGGCCCCTAGGCCCTATTATGAACTCTTGCTTTGGTGTCCAGGTATCACTCCTCAGAGGCCTGGGTTCGAAGACCAGCATATGGGGCTATCCTGAGGCACCAGACAGAACACCTCTCATCTCCACATGGAAAGCTTCCTTGTTGGAGTTGTGTCAAACCCTTCGGGTTGGAGAATCCTGCAGAGTCCCTTAGCTACTGCCACATTCCAAGGTCTCCATGGCCACCAACCCACATTATGACTCATCCTCAGGAAAGTCCATTTAAACTCAGCCTTCTGGGTAGCTCACCCAAGAGCCCGCAGATTGAGCGTGCCTTGTCTCGACCAGGCAATGGGAAGGTGAGTTGGGCGTTTCTCGGCATCCATGCTTAGGCCCCTGCTCTCGAGTCTTTCTGTATGGGGCATCCTGGAACCATCCAATAGTACTCGACTGTCCTGAAGAAGGAAACTTTGAAGTTTGGAGCAGCTCACAACTCCCAGCGTAGGGAAACCTCCCTGGCCTCATGACGCCCCCCACCCCCTTCAGGAAGGGGCCGTCATGGACACAAACTCCAGCTTGAGGCAACATCTGATACTCGCCCTGACCTCAGATGCAGGAGATCTCGATTCAGCCTCTGCACAGTGGGCCCAAACCTCGTGCTACCTTGTGTTTTCAGACTTCCTTCCTCACACTCCTGGCAAACATGTCCTCAAGACTTGGAATTCTGGAACCAAAATGCAGCCCTATGCTGGCCCTCCAGAAGAAAAACGTTGCTCTATGGGGATCTCCATAAACCCCAAATGAGGATCAACCTGCTCGGTTCTCGACCTCACCCCAATTGGATTGTTCGGGTTGTCCATTCATCCCTCCCCAGAGCTCTGCTTTGGAATCCCTCTTTTGGTGGGACACCTGAGGTAACAAAACTAAAAGGACTCCTCCCCCATCCTTCAGATTGACCCCAAAACAATTGGGATTGGACCAAATTCACAGAGAGGAAGTCTCGTCCATGGCCCATGAGGCCTCCCCGAGATTCCACAGCCATCGTTGACAACAAATCCAGAGACAAAAGTCTGAGCAAGCGCCTCACACTCGCTCTTTTGTCGTATCCCGAAGAGTTCTCCTCACGGTCTGTAGATCGGGCCTGCCATACCTACTTCCCAAACCTAAGCCGAGTTTGTGTTTTTCAGACTTCTGTCCCCACATTCCTGGCCCACAGACCCTTCAGGCTGGGGCCCCCTGGAGCCACACATCAGGACTGTGCCTGTCCATACCACGGGAATTCTGCCCATTCCATTGTCCACAATCGTACAAATTAGGAAAAAACCTCCAGAGTCCCCAAGGACATCCCAATAATGTAGGCCGCCCAGGACAAACAAGGGTCATCTGAAACCAGCTGAGCATCTACCTCTACTCAGCGTAGATGGATGTCCCCAGAGAAGAAGATTGAATCAGACAGGCCCCTAGGCCTGAATCAGATTCATTGCTTTCGGTTACAGGTATCTCTCCTCAGAGGCCTGGTTTCCAATATTAGCATATGGGGATTTCATGAGGCAGCAATCAGAACAAATCTCTCTTCTCCACATGGGAAAATTATCCTTTGAAGATGTCTCAAAACCTCCAGTTAGGAGAATCCTTCAGGGCCTGTGTGCCACTGCCCCATTACAAGGTCTCCATAGACACAAAAACACATTAGGACCCATCCACAGGAGAGTCCATTTCAACTGAGCGTATTCGGTTGCTCCGCGAGATCCAGCAGATCTAACTTGTCTTGTTGCTAGGAGACAATTGGAATGTGAGGTGGCCTACCCCGCCATCCATCCTTAAAACCCTGCTCGGAATCGTTGGCCTGGAGCCAACCAACAGGTCTCAATTGTCCTGCAGAAGAATCTTTGCAGTTGGGAGCTTCTCAGAACTCCCATCGTGAGAGAACCCCCATGGCCACATGATCCCCCCCCTTCATAAAGGGGCCATCAGGGACATAAGGTCCAACCTGAGCGATCGTCTGATCCTCACCCTGACTTCAGATGCACGAGATCTCGGTTCAGGTCTGTAGATTGTGCCTGCCATGTCCTCACCCAGAAACCTAAGCCTAGCTTGTGTCCTCAGACTTCTGTCCACAGACTACTGGCTCACAAGCCCTCCAGTTTGGCAATCCAGAACTACAATGCAGCACTCTACCTGCCCTGCAGAAGAAATACATTGCCCTCTGGGGCTACCTAGAAACCCCAAGTGAAGATCAACCTGCACGACACTTGGCTATACCCAAAATATATAGGATGACCTGGGCAATAATGCCCTTTCTGACACAGCCTGAGCCTGGACCTCCTGGGCCCACCCAGACAGCTGGCTACAAACTGAGAACTTCAGACCCCCCATGGCCTTAGGTCGTTATCCCTTCCCAACCTCAGTTTTCAGGCTTCAGAACCTAGACCTTATCTCCAATCACTGCCCAGGTTTGAAAATGTTGCAGAAATCAGAACTCCTTCCCGATGGCAGGAAAACTTGTGGATGGCTTGTTGTCCAAAGTTCAGTGTAGTGGAAACCAGTGTGTCCCTTGAGGACCCGCCATTGCTCGCGGTCGAGATAGGTAGCAAACACACATTGTGACCCTCAGCCTAAGCCCAGTCCTCAGCAAAGGCATCTCAGTGGCTGGATGAAGAGACAGCATATTGGGCTTGCCATGCCCCTAGGCCCCAATTTTTAACCATAGTTAGTGTTGTCCCTTCACTCTTCCCCAGGGCTCTGCTTTGGAATTCCTCTTTTGGTGGGACACCTGATGTAACAACCCTGAAAGGAGTCATCTATCCAACAGATTGACGAAAAACAATTGGGATCGGGCCAAATCCACAGAGAGCAAGATTCGTCCATGGCCAATGAGGCCTCCTCGACATTCCACGGCCATCGCTGATACAAAATCCAGAGACAAAAGCCTAAGCAAGCGCGCCTCAGACTCGCACTATCTTCATATCCTGAAGATGTCTTCTCATGGTTTGTAGATCGGGCCTGCCATACCTACGTCCCCAAACATAAGCTGAGTTTGTGTTTTCAGACGTCTGTCCTCAAAGTCCTGGGGCCACACACCATCCAGGCTGGGGACCCTGGAGCCACACATTAGGACTGTGCCTACCTAATCCATGGGAATTCTGCCCATTCCATTGTCCAAAATCGTACAAATTAGGAGAACCCTCCAAAGTCCCTGAGGCCATCCCAATAGTATAGGTCGCCCGGGACAAAAAAGGGCAGTCTGACATCAGCTGATCATCTAACTCCACTCATACGCTAGAAGATTTTCCCCAGAGAAGAAGATTGAACCAGACAGGACCCTAGGCCAAAATCGGATCCATTGCTTTGGTTTAAAGGCATGTCTCCTCAAAACCCTGGATTCCAATACCAGCATTGGGGTTTTCCTGAGGCACCCATCAGAACCAAACTCGTCTCCACAAGGAAACTTGTGCATGGGAGCTATTTCAAAAGCTGAGGAGAATACTTCAGGGTCCCGGTGCCATTGCCCCATTCCAAGGCCCTCATGGACACAAACACACATTAGACCCATCCTCAGGAAAGTCCATTTCAACTCAGCCACCCCGGTTCCTTCCGCAGAGCCATCAGATCTAAACTGTCTTGTTGCTAGGAGACAATTGGAATGCGATGTGGGCTACCCAGGCATCCATCCTCGAACGTTGGTCTGGCCTCATCCATATGGGATGTCCTGGAGCTGTCCAACAGGTCTCAATTGTCCCGCAGAAGGAATCCTTGGAGGGGGCATCCCACCCCTCCCAAGGTGGGAAAACCTCCACGGCCTCGAGATTCGGCTCCCTTTATGAAGGGGCCGTCATGAACAGAAAATCCAAGCTGAGCCAACGTCTGATCCTTGCTCTGACTTCAGATGCATGAGATATTACTTCAGATCTTCAGGGGGTACATGCCGTGCCCTCGCCCTGAAACACAAGTCTAGCTGTCCCTAGGACCCAATTTTAACCAGATTTCTGGTTGTCCAATCGCCCCTCCCCAGGGCTCTACTCTGGAATCCCTCATTTGGTGGGACACCTGAGGTTGAAAAAAAAAAAAAAAACAAAACAAACAACAACAACAAACGGACTTCTTCCGTCCCACAGAATGACCCCAAACTCTTTGGAATGGGCCAAACCCCCAGGGAGTAAGACTCGTCCATTTCCCATGAAGTCACCCGGAAATTTCATGACCATGAATGGCATGATATCCAGAGATAAATACTTGAGCAAAAGCCTCACACTCGCCCTTTTTTCATATCCCGAAGAGTTCTCCTCATGGTCTGTAGATCAGTCCTGCCATACCTATGACCCGAAACATAAGCCGAGTTTCTGTTTTCAGACAACTGTCCAAGCAGCCCTGGCCTACACAGCCTACAGGCTTAGGCCCCTGGAGCCAAGCTGAGGACTGTACTTGTCCTCTCCAAGGGAATTCTGTGTGACCATTCCAATGGCCACAACGCTACTAATAGGATAAACCTCCAAAGTCCCTGAGGCCATCCCAATAGTGGTGGCTTCCCAGGACAAACAGGAGCAATCTGAGCCCATCTGAGAACCTACCTGCACTCAGACTTGTAGACTGATATCCCCAGAGATAAAAAGGAACGAACAGGCCCCTAGGCCCTAATCGGATCCATTGCTTTGGATTCCAGGCATCTCTCCTCAGAGGCCTGGATTTCAGTACCAGCATATGGCTGTTTCTTGACTCACACACCAGAACAAATCTCATCTACACATGGGAAACTTGCACGTAAGAGTTATGTCAAAGCATTTTTTAGGAGAACCCTTCATGGCCCCAGTGCCACCGCGTCATTCCAAGGTCTCCATAGACACAAAAACACATTAGGACCCATCCACAGGAGAGTCCATTTCAACTCAGCGTATTCGGTTGCTCCGCGAGATCCAGCAGATCTAACTTGTCTTGTTACTAGGAGACAATTGGAATGCGAGGTGGGCTACCCAGCCATCCATCCTTAGAACCCTGCTCGGAATCGTCAGCCTGGAGCCAACCAACAGGTCTCAATTGTCCTGCAGAAGATTCTCTGAAGTTGGGAGCTTCTCACAACTCCCATCGTGAGAAAACACCCATGGCCTCGTGATCCCCCCCCCCTTCATGAAGTGGCCCTCAGGGACATAAGGTCCAACCTGAGCGATCGTCTGATCCTCACCCTGACTTCAGATGCACGAGATCTCGGTTCAGATCTGTAGATTGTGCCTGCCATGTCTCCAACAGAAACCTAAGCCTAGCTTGTGTCCTCAGACTTCCATCCTCAGACTAATGCCCCACAAGCCCTCGAGTTTGGCAATCCAGAAATATATAATGCAGCACTCTGCTTGCCCTCCAGAAGAAAAACATTGCCTTCTGGGGCTACCCAGAAACCCCAAATGAAGATCAACCTGTACGCCACTTGGCTGTACCCAAAATATATAGGCTGACCTGGACAATAGTGCCCTTTCTGACAGAGGCTGAGCCTGGACCTGCTGGCCCCACCCATACAGCTGGCCGCTCACTGAGCACATCGGACCAGCCATTGCCTTAGGTCGTTATCTCTTCCCAGCCTCGGTTTTCAGAATTTAGAACCTAGACCTTATCACAATCACTGCCCATGTTTGAAAATGATGCAGAAATCAAAACTCTTTCCTGATGGCAAGAAAACATGTGGTAGGCTTGTTGTATATTGTTGAGTGTAGTGGATACCAGTGTGTCCAATGAGGCCCCACCATTGCTCGCGGGCCACATAGGTGGCAAACACACATTGTGACCCTCAGCCTTAGCCCAGTCCTCAGGTAAGGCCTCTCAGTGGCTGGATGAAGAGACAGCATATTGGGCTTCCAATGCCCATAGGCCCCAATTTTTAACCTAGTACGGGTTGTCCCTTCACTCTTCCCCAGGGCTCTGCTTTGGAACTCCTCTTTTGGTGGGACACCTGAGATAACAACCATGAAAGGAGTACTCCATCCAACAGATTGACGAAAAACAATTGGGATTGGGACAAATCCTCAGAGAGCAAGATTCGTCCATGGCCCATGAGGCCTCCTCGACATTCCACGGCCATCGCTGAAACAAAATCCAGAGACAAAAGACTGAGCAAGCGCCTCAGACTCGCACTATCTTCATATCCTGAAGATGTCTTCTCATGGTTTGTAGATCGGGCCTGCCATACCTACGTCCCCAAACATAAGCTGAGTTTGTGTTTACAGACGTCTGTCCTCAAAGTCCTGGGCCACACACCATCCAGGCTGGGGACCCTGGAGCCACACATTAGGGCTGTGCCTACCCAATCCATGGGAATTCTGCCCATTCCATTGTCCAAAATCGTACAAATTAGGAGAACCCTCCAAAGACTCTGAGGCCATCCCAATAGTATAGGTCGCCCGGGACAAAAAAAAGTCAGTCTGTCACCAGCTGACCATCTACCTCCACTCATACCCTAGATGGATGTCCCCAGAGAAGAAGATTGAACCAGACAGGACCCTAGGCCAAAATCGGATCCATTGCTTTGGTTTAAAGGCATGTCTCTTCAAAACCCTGGATTCCAATACCAGCATTGAGGTTTTCCTGAGGCACCCATCAGAACAAACCTCGTCTCCACAAGGGAACTTGTGCATGGGAGCTATGTCAAAAGCTTAAGAAAATACTTCAGGGTCCCGGTGCCACCGCCCCATTCCAAGGTCCTCATGGACACAAACACACATTAGACCCATCCTCAGGAAAGTCCATTTTAACTCAGCCACCCCGCTTGCTCCCGCAGAGCCATCAGATCTAAACTTCCTTGATGCTAGGAGACAATTGGAATGCGAGGCGGGCTTCCCAGGTATCTATCCTCGAACGTTGGTCTGGACTCATCCATATGGGATGTCCTGGAGCTGTCCAACAGGTCTCAATTGTCCCGCAGAAGGAATCCTAGGAGGGGGCATCCCACCACTCCAAACGTGGGAAAACCTCCACGGCCTCGAGATTCAGCTCCCTTCATGAAGGGGCCGTCATGAACAGAAAATCCAAGCTGAGACAACGTCTGATCCTCGCTCTGACTTCAGATGCATGAGATATTGCTTCAGAACTTCAGGAGGTACATGCCCTGCCCTCGCCCTGAATCCCAAGTCTAGCTGTGTTCTCAGACTTCCGTCCTCACACTCCTGGCCCCGAAGCCCACAAGTTTGGCAATTCCGGACCATCATTGCAGCACTCTGCCTGCCCTCGAGAAATGAAATATTGCCCAATGAACTGCCCGGGCACATTAAATGAGAATAAACCTACACGGCACTCGTATGTACCCAAATTATATAGTCTAACCTGGGCAGTAATGCACTGTCTGACACACCCCTGAGCCGGGAAATCCTGAACAACACCCAGACAGCTGACCGCACCCTGAGCCCATAAGACCCGCCGTGGCCTTAGGTCATCATCTCTTCCCTACCTTAGTTTTTCAGGCTTCAGAACCTAGACCTTATCTCCAATCACTGCCCAGGGGTGACTGTGATGCAGAAATCAGAACTCTACCTTACCCATGGCAAGAAACCTTATGGTTGGCATGTTGTCCAACGTTCAGTGTAGGAGAAACCAGCATTCACCCTGAGGCCCCGCCCATTCTTGAGTGCGACGAGGGCAAACAACACGCATTGTGACCCTCAGCGTGAGTCCTGTCATCTAGTACGTCCTCCCAGTGGCTAGACCATTAGATGCTATAATGGCTTGACATGTCCCTAGGCCCCAAATTTTAAACCAGATTTCTGGTTGTCCAATCGCCCCTCCACAGGGCTCTACTCTGGAATCCCTCATGTGGTGGAGTTTGAAAAAGAAAACAAAACAACAACAACAACAACAAAAAACGGACTTCTTCCATCCCACAGAATGACCCCAAACTCTTTGGACGGGGCCAAAACCCCAGAGAGTACGACTCGTCCATTTCCCATGAAGTCACCCGGATATTTCATGACCATGAATGGCACGATATCCAGAGACAAAAAACTTGAGCAAGAGCCTCACACTCGCCCATTTTTCGTATCCCGAAGAGTTCTCCTCATGGTCCGTAGATCAGTCCTGCCATACCTATGACCCGAAACATAATCCGAGTTTGTGTTTTCAGACAACTGTCCATACAGCCCGGCCTACACACCCTACAGGCTCAGGCCCATGGAGCCAACCTGAGGACTGTACTTGCCCTCTCCAAGGGAATTCTGTGTGCGCATTCCAATGGCCACAACCCTACTAATAGAATAAACCTCCAAAGTCCCTGAGGCCATCCCAATAGTGGTGGCTTCCCAGGACAAACAGGAGCAATCTGAGCCCATCTGAGAACCTACCTGCACTCAGACTCGTAGACTGATATCCCCAGAGGTAAAAAGGAACGAACAGGCCCCTAGGCCCTAATCGGATTCATTGCTTTGGTTTCCAGGCATTTTCCTCAGAGGCCTGGATTTCAGTACAAGCATATGGCTGTTTCTTGACTCACCCATCAGAACAAATCTCATCTACACATGGGAAACTTGCACGTGGGAGGTGTGTCAAAGCCTCTTTTTTAGGGGAACCCTTCAGGGCCCCAGTGCCACCGCTTCATTCCAAGGTCTCCATAGACACAAAAATCATATTAGGACACATGCACGGGAGAATCCAATTCAACTCAGCATATTCGGTTGCTCTGCGAGATCCAGCAGATCTAACTTGTCTTGTTGCTAGGAGACAATTGGAATGCGAGGTGGGCTACCCAGCCATCCATCCTTAGAACCCTGCTCGGAATCGTCAGCCTGGAGCCAACCAACAGGTCTCAATTGTCCTGCAGAAGATTCTCTGAAGTTGGGAGCTTCTCACAACTCCCATCGTGAGAAAACACCCATGGCCTCTTGATCCCCCCCCACTTCATGAAGTGGCCCTCAGGGACATAAGGTCCAACCTGAGCGATCGTCTGATCCTCACCCTGACTTCAGATGCACGAGATCTCGGTTCAGATCTGTAGATTGTGCCTGCCATGTCTCCAACAGAAACCTAAGCCTAGCTTCTGTCCTCAGACTTCCATCCTCAGACTAATGCCCCACAAGCCCTCGAGTTTGGCAATCCAGAAATATAATGCAGCACTCTGCTTGCCCTCCAGAAGAAAAACATTGCCTTCTGGGGCTACCCAGAAACCGCAAATGAAGATCAACCTGTACGCCACTTGGCTGTACCCAAAATATATAGGCTGACCTGGACAATAGTGCCCTTTCTGACAGAGGCTGAGCCTGGACCTGCTGGCCCCACCCATACAGCTGGCCGCTCACTGAGCACATCGGACCAGCCATTGCCTTAGGTCGTTATCTCTTCCCAGCCTCGGTTTTCAGAATTTAGAACCTAGACCTTATCACAATCACTGCCCATGTTTGAAAATGATGCAGAAATCAAAACTCTTTCCTGATGGCAAGAAAACATGTGGTAGGCTTATTGTATATTGTTGAGTGTAGTGGATACCAGTGTGTCCAATGAGGCCCCACCATTGCTCGCGGGCCACATAGGTGGCAAACACACATTGTGACCCTCAGCCTTAGCCCAGTCCTCAGGTAAGGCCTCTCAGTGGCTGGATGAAGAGACAGCATATTGGGCTTCCAATGCCCATAGGCCCCAATTTTTAACCTAGTACGGGTTGTCCCTTCACTCTTCCCCAGGGCTCTGCTTTGGAACTCCTCTTTTGGTGGGACACCTGAGATAACAACCATGAAAGGAGTACTCCATCCAACAGATTGACGAAAAAACAATTGGGATTGGGACAAATCCTCAGAGAGCAAGATTCGTCCATGGCCCATGAGGCCTCCTCGACATTCCACGGCCATCGCTGAAACAAAATCCAGAGACAAAAGACTGAGCAAGCGCCTCAGACTCGCACTATCTTCATATCCTGAAGATGTCTTCTCATGGTTTGTAGATCGGGCCTGCCATACCTACGTCCCCAAACATAAGCTGAGTTTGTGTTTACAGACGTCTGTCCTCAAAGTCCTGGGCCACACACCATCCAGGCTGGGGACCCTGGAGCCACACATTAGGGCTGTGCCTACCCAATCCATGGGAATTCTGCCCATTCCATTGTCCAAAATCGTACAAATTAGGAGAACCCTCCAAAGACTCTGAGGCCATCCCAATAGTATAGGTCGCCCGGGACAAAAAAGGTCAGTCTGTCACCAGCTGACCATCTACCTCCACTCATACCCTAGATGGATGTCCCCAGAGAAGAAGATTGAACCAGACAGGACCCTAGGCCAAAATCGGATCCATTGCTTTGGTTTAAAGGCATGTCTCTTCAAAACCCTGGATTCCAATACCAGCATTGAGGTTTTCCTGAGGCACCCATCAGAACAAACCTCGTCTCCACAAGGGAACTTGTGCATGGGAGCTATGTCAAAAGCTTAAGAAAATACTTCAGGGTCCCGGTGCCACCGCCCCATTCCAAGGTCCTCATGGACACAAAACACACATTAGACCCATCCTCAGGAAAGTCCATTTTAACTCAGCCACCCCGCTTGCTCCCGCAGAGCCATCAGATCTAAACTTCCTTGATGCTAGGAGACAATTGGAATGCGAGGCGGGCTTCCCAGGTATCTATCCTCGAACGTTGGTCTGGACTCATCCATATGGGATGTCCTGGAGCTGTCCAACAGGTCTCAATTGTCCCGCAGAAGGAATCCTAGGAGGGGGCATCCCACCACTCCAAACGTGGGAAAACCTCCACGGCCTCGAGATTCAGCTCCCTTCATGAAGGGGCCGTCATGAACAGAAAATCCAAGCTGAGACAACGTCTGATCCTCGCTCTGACTTCAGATGCATGAGATATTGCTTCAGAACTTCAGGAGGTACATGCCCTGCCCTCGCCCTGAATCCCAAGTCTAGCTGTGTTCTCAGACTTCCGTCCTCACACTCCTGGCCCCGAAGCCCACAAGTTTGGCAATTCCGGACCATCATTGCAGCACTCTGCCTGCCCTCGAGAAATGAAATATTGCCCAATGAACTGCCCGGGGCACATTAAATGAGAATAAACCTACACGGCACTCGTATGTACCCAAATTATATAGTCTAACCTGGGCAGTAATGCACTGTCTGACACACCCTGAGCCGGGAAATCCTGAACAACACCCCAGACAGCTGACCGCACCCTGAGCCCATAAGACCCGCCGTGGCCTTAGGTCATCATCTCTTCCCTACCTTAGTTTTCAGGCTTCAGAACCTAGACCTTATCTCCAATCACTGCCCAGGGGTGACTGTGATGCAGAAATCAGAACTCTACCTTACCCATGGCAAGAAACCTTATGGTTGGCATGTTGTCCAACGTTCAGTGTAGGAGAAACCCAGCATTCACCCTGAGGCCCCGCCCATTCTTGAGTGCGACGAGGGCATAAACACGCATTGTGACCCTCAGCGTGAGTCCTGTCATCTAGTACGTCCTCCCAGTGGCTAGACCATTAGATGCTATAATGGCTTGACATGTCCCTAGGCCCCAAATTTAAACCAGATTTCTGGTTGTCCAATCGCCCCTCCACAGGGCTCTACTCTGGAATCCCTCATGTGGTGGAGTTTGAAAAAGAAAACAAAACAACAACAACAACAAAAAACGGACTTCTTCCATCCCACAGAATGACCCCAAACTCTTTGGACGGGGCCAAAACCCCAGAGAGTACGACTCGTCCATTTCCCATGAAGTCACCCGGATATTTCATGACCATGAATGGCACGATATCCAGAGACAAAAACTTGAGCAAGAGCCTCACACTCGCCCATTTTTCGTATCCCGAAGAGTTCTCCTCATGGTCCGTAGATCAGTCCTGCCATACCTATGACCCGAAACATAAGCCGAGTTTGTGTTTTCAGACAACTGTCCATACAGCCCGGCCTACACACCCTACAGGCTCAGGCCCATGGAGCCAACCTGAGGACTGTACTTGCCCTCTCCAAGGGAATTCTGTGTGCGCATTCCAATGGCCACAACCCTACTAATAGAATAAACCTCCAAAGTCCCTGAGGCCATCCCAATAGTGGTGGCTTCCCAGGACAAACAGGAGCAATCTGAGCCCATCTGAGAACCTACCTGCACTCAGACTCGTAGACTGATATCCCCAGAGGTAAAAAGGAACGAACAGGCCCCTAGGCCCTAATCGGATTCATTGCTTTGGTTTCCAGGCATTTTCCTCAGAGGCCTGGATTTCAGTACAAGCATATGGCTGTTTCTTGACTCACCCATCAGAACAAATCTCATCTACACATGGGAAACTTGCACGTGGGAGGTGTGTCAAAGCCTCTTTTTAGGGGAACCCTTCAGGGCCCCAGTGCCACCGCTTCATTCCAAGGTCTCCATAGACACAAAAATCATATTAGGACACATGCACGGGAGAATCCAATTCAACTCAGCATATTCGGTTGCTCTGCGAGATCCAGCAGATCTAACTTGTCTTGTTGCTAGGAGACAATTGGAATGCGAGGTGGGCTACCCAGCCATCCATCCTTAGAACCCTGCTCGGAATCGTCAGCCTGGAGCCAACCAACAGGTCTCAATTGTCCTGCAGAAGATTCTCTGAAGTTGGGAGCTTCTCACAACTCCCATCGTGAGAAAACACCCATGGCCTCTTGATCCCCCCCCCCTTCATGAAGTGGCCCTCAGGGACATAAGGTCCAACCTGAGCGATCGTCTGATCCTCACCCTGACTTCAGATGCACGAGATCTCGGTTCAGATCTGTAGATTGTGCCTGCCATGTCTCCAACAGAAACCTAAGCCTAGCTTCTGTCCTCAGACTTCCATCCTCAGACTAATGCCCCACAAGCCCTCGAGTTTGGCAATCCAGAAATATAATGCAGCACTCTGCTTGCCCTCCAGAAGAAAAACATTGCCTTCTGGGGCTACCCAGAAACCGCAAATGAAGATCAACCTGTACGCCACTTGGCTGTACCCAAAATATATAGGCTGACCTGGACAATAGTGCCCTTTCTGACAGAGGCTGAGCCTGGACCTGCTGGCCCCACCCATACAGCTGGCCGCTCACTGAGCACATCGGACCAGCCATTGCCTTAGGTCGTTATCTCTTCCCAGCCTCGGTTTTCAGAATTTAGAACCTAGACCTTATCACAATCACTGCCCATGTTTGAAAATGATGCAGAAATCAAAACTCTTTCCTGATGGCAAGAAAACATGTGGTAGGCTTATTGTATATTGTTGAGTGTAGTGGATACCAGTGTGTCCAATGAGGCCCCACCATTGCTCGCGGGCCACATAGGTGGCAAACACACATTGTGACCCTCAGCCTTAGCCCAGTCCTCAGGTAAGGCCTCTCAGTGGCTGGATGAAGAGACAGCATATTGGGCTTCCAATGCCCATAGGCCCCAATTTTTAACCTAGTACGGGTTGTCCCTTCACTCTTCCCCAGGGCTCTGCTTTGGAACTCCTCTTTTGGTGGGACACCTGAGATAACAACCATGAAAGGAGTACTCCATCCAACAGATTGACGAAAAACAATTGGGATTGGGACAAATCCTCAGAGAGCAAGATTCGTCCATGGCCCATGAGGCCTCCTCGACATTCCACGGCCATCGCTGAAAAACAAAATCCAGAGACAAAAGACTGAGCAAGCGCCTCAGACTCGCACTATCTTCATATCCTGAAGATGTCTTCTCATGGTTTGTAGATCGGGCCTGCCATACCTACGTCCCCAAACATAAGCTGAGTTTGTGTTTACAGACGTCTGTCCTCAAAGTCCTGGGCCACACACCCATCCAGGCTGGGGACCCTGGAGCCACACATTAGGGCTGTGCCTACCCAATCCATGGGAATTCTGCCCATTCCATTGTCCAAAATCGTACAAATTAGGAGAACCCTCCAAAGACTCTGAGGCCATCCCAATAGTATAGGTCGCCCCGGGACAAAAAAGGTCAGTCTGTCACCAGCTGACCATCTACCTCCACTCATACCCTAGATGGATGTCCCCAGAGAAGAAGATTGAACCAGACAGGACCCTAGGCCAAAATCGGATCCATTGCTTTGGTTTAAAGGCATGTCTCTTCAAAACCCTGGATTCCAATACCAGCATTGAGGTTTTCCTGAGGCACCCATCAGAACAAACCTCGTCTCCACAAGGGAACTTGTGCATGGGAGCTATGTCAAAAGCTTAAGAAAATACTTCAGGGTCCCGGTGCCACCGCCCCCCATTCCAAGGTCCTCATGGACACAAACACACACATTAGACCCATCCTCAGGAAAGTCCATTTTAACTCAGCCACCCCGCTTGCTCCCGCAGAGCCATCAGATCTAAACTTCCTTGATGCTAGGAGACAATTGGAATGCGAGGCGGGCTTCCCAGGTATCTATCCTCGAACGTTGGTCTGGACTCATCCATATGGGATGTCCTGGAGCTGTCCAACAGGTCTCAATTGTCCCGCAGAAGGAATCCTAGGAGGGGGCATCCCACCACTCCAAACGTGGGAAAACCTCCACGGCCTCGAGATTCAGCTCCCTTCATGAAGGGGCCGTCATGAACAGAAAATCCAAGCTGAGCCAACGTCTGATCCTCGCTCTGACTTCAGATGCATGAGATATTGCTTCAGAACTTCAGGAGGTACATGCCCTGCCCTCGCCCTGAATCCCAAGTCTAGCTGTGTTCTCAGACTTCCGTCCTCACACTCCTGGCCCCGAAGCCCACAAGTTTGGCAATTCCGGACCATCATTGCAGCACTCTGCCTGCCCTCGAGAAATGAAATATTGCCCAATGAACTGCCCGGGCACATTAAATGAGAATAAACCTACACGGCACTCGTATGTACCCAAATTATATAGTCTAACCTGGGCAGTAATGCACTGTCTGACACACCCTGAGCCGGGAAATCCTGAACAACACCCAGACAGCTGACCGCACCCTGAGCCCATAAGACCCGCCGTGGCCTTAGGTCATCATCTCTTCCCTACCTTAGTTTTCAGGCTTCAGAACCTAGACCTTATCTCCAATCACTGCCCAGGGGTGACTGTGATGCAGAAATCAGAACTCTACCTTACCCATGGCAAGAAACCTTATGGTTGGCATGTTGTCCAACGTTCAGTGTAGGAGAAACCAGCATTCACCCTGAGGCCCCGCCCATTCTTGAGTGCGACGAGGGCATAAACACGCATTGTGACCCTCAGCGTGAGTCCTGTCATCTAGTACGTCCTCCCAGTGGCTAGACCATTAGATGCTATAATGGCTTGACATGTCCCTAGGCCCCAAATTTAAACCAGATTTCTGGTTGTCCAATCGCCCCTCCACAGGGCTCTACTCTGGAATCCCTCATGTGGTGGAGTTTGAAAAAGAAAACAAAACAACAACAACAACAACAAAAAACGGACTTCTTCCATCCCACAGAATGACCCCAAACTCTTTGGACGGGGCCAAAACCCCAGAGAGTACGACTCGTCCATTTCCCATGAAGTCACCCGGATATTTCATGACCATGAATGGCACGATATCCAGAGACAAAAACTTGAGCAAGAGCCTCACACTCGCCCATTTTTCGTATCCCGAAGAGTTCTCCTCATGGTCCGTAGATCAGTCCTGCCATACCTATGACCCGAAACATAATCCGAGTTTGTGTTTTCAGACAACTGTCCATACAGCCCGGCCTACACACCCTACAGGCTCAGGCCCATGGAGCCAACCTGAGGACTGTACTTGCCCTCTCCAAGGGAATTCTGTGTGCGCATTCCAATGGCCACAACCCTACTAATAGAATAAACCTCCAAAGTCCCTGAGGCCATCCCAATAGTGGTGGCTTCCCAGGACAAACAGGAGCAATCTGAGCCCATCTGAGAACCTACCTGCACTCAGACTCGTAGACTGATATCCCCAGAGGTAAAAAGGAACGAACAGGCCCCTAGGCCCTAATCGGATTCATTGCGTTGGTTTCCAGGCATTTTCCTCAGAGGCCTGGATTTCAGTACAAGCATATGGCTGTTTCTTGACTCACCCATCAGAACAAATCTCATCTACACATGGGAAACTTGCACGTGGGAGGTGTGTCAAAGCCTCTTTTTAGGGGAACCCTTCAGGGCCCCAGTGCCACCGCTTCATTCCAAGGTCTCCATAGACACAAAATCATATTAGGACACATGCACGGGAGAATCCAATTCAACTCAGCATATTCGGTTGCTCCGCGAGATCCAGCAGATCTAACTTGTCTTGTTGCTAGGAGACAATTGGAATGCGAGGTGGGCTACCCTGCCATCCATCCTTAGAACCCTGCTAGGAATCATTGGCCTGGAGCCAACCAACAGGTCTCAATTTTCCTGCAGAAGAATCTTTGCATTAGGGAGCTTCTCACAACTCCCATCGTGGGAAAACGCCCATGGCCTCGTGAGCCACACCCCCTTCATTTAGGGGCCATCAGGGACATAAGGTCTATCCTGAGAAATAGTCTGACGCTCACCCTGACTTCAAATGCACGAGATCTCGATTCAGGTCTATATATTGTTCCTACCATGTCCTCACCCAGAAACCTAAGCCTAGCTTGTGTCCTCAGACTTCCGTCCTCAGACTAATGGCCCACAAGCCCTCCACTTTGGCAATCCAGAATTACAATGCAGCACTCTGCTTACCCTCCAGAAGAAAAACATTGCCCTCTGGGGCAACCCAGAAACCCCAAATGAAGATCAACCTGCACGCCAATTGGCTGTACCCAAAATATATAGGCTGACCTGAGCAATAATGCCCTTTCTGACACAGCCTGAGCCTGAAACTCCTGGCCCCACCCAGACAGCTTGCGGCTCACTGAGCACATCGGACCCGCCATGGTCTTAGGTGGTCATCTTTTCTCAACCTCGGTTTTCAGTCTTCAGAACCTAGACCATATCTCCAATCACTGCCCAGGTTTGAAAATGATGCAGAAATCAGAACTCTTTCCCCATGGCAAGAAACCTTGTGGTTGGCATGTTGTCCAAGATCAGTGTTGAAACCAGTGTGGCCATTAAGGCCCCGCCCATGCTTGCGGCCCACATTGGTCACAAACACACATTGAGACCCACAGCCTGAGCCCAGTCCTCAGGTAAGGCCTCTCAGTGGCTGGATGGAGAGAGAGCATATTGGGCTTAACATGACCCTAGGCCCAAATTTTTAACCATATTTCGGGTTGTCCCTTCACTCTTCCCCAGGGCTCTGCTTTGGAATTCCTCTTTTGGTTGGACTCCTGAGGTAACAAACCTGAAAGCAGTCCTCCCATCCCACAGATTGACGAAAAACAATTGGGATCGGGCCAAATTCACAGAGAGCAAGATTCGTCCATGGCCCATGAGGCCTCGCCAACATTCCACGGCCATCGCTGATACAAAATCCAGAGACAAAAGCCTGAGCACTCGCCTCAGACTCGCTCATTCTTTAAATCCTGAAGTGTTCTTCAGATAAGAACCTACAGGGCACGGGAATGCACCCAAAATATATAGTCTAACCTGGGCACTAATGCACTGTCTGACAACCTGAGCCCGGACCTCGTGACCAACACCCAGACAGCTGACCGCACACTGAGCACATCTGACCCGCCATGGCCTTAGGTCATCATCTCTGCCCTACCTCAGTTTTCAGACTTCAGAACCTAGACCTTATCTCCAATCACGGCCCGTGTTTGAAAATGAGGCAGAAATCAGAACTATTTCCCCATGGCAAGAAACCTTGTTGTTGGCATGTTGTCCAAGGTTCAGGGTACTTGAAACCAGTGTGGCCCATGAGGCCCCGCCCATGCTAGTGGGCCATATTGGTCACAAAATCACATTGTGACCCTCAGCCTGAACCCAGTCCTCATGTAAGGCCTCTCAGTGGCTGGATGGAGATACAGCATATTGGGCTTGCCATGCCCCTAGGCCCCAATTTTTAACCATAGTTCGGGTTGTCCCTTCATTCTTCCCAGGGCTCTGCTTTGGAATTCCTCTTTTGGTGGGACCCCTGAGGTTACAAACCTGAAAGGAGTCCTCCCATCCCACAGATTGACGAAAAGCAATTCGGATCGGGCCAAATCCACAGAGAGCAAGATTCGTCCATGGCCCATGAGGCCTCCGCAACATTCAACGTCCATCGCTGATACAAAATCCAGAGACAAAAGCCTGATCACACGCCTCAGACTCGCTCCTTCTTCATATCCTGAAGAGTTCTTCAGATCAGAACCTACACGGCACTCGAATGCACCCAAAATATATAGTCTAACCTGGGCACTAATGCACTGTCTGACAACCTGAGCCCGGACCTCGTGACCAACACCCAGACAGCTGACCGCACACTGAGCACATCAGACCCGCCATGGCCTTAGGTCATCATCTCTTCCCTACCTCTGTTTTCAGGATTCAGTCCTAGACCTTATCTCCAATCACTGCTCAGGGGTGACTGTGATGCAGAAATCAGAACTCTTCCTTACCCATGGCAAGAAACCTTGTGGTTGGCATGTTGTCCAACGTTCAGTGTAGAAGAAACCAGCATTCACACTGAGGCCCCGCCCATTCTTGAGTGCGACGAGGGCATAAACACGCATTGTTACCCTCAGCGTGAGTCCTGTCCTCTAGTACGTCCTCTCAGTGGCTGGAATATTAGATATCATAATGGGCTTGACATGTCCCTAGGACCCAATTTTTAACCAGATTTCTGGTTGTCAAGTCGCCCCTCCCCAGGGCTTTACACTGGAATCCCTCATTTGGTGGAACACCTGCAGTTAAAAAAAAAAGCAAAACAAAACAACAACAACAACAACAAAAACGGACTTCTTCCATCCCACAGAATGCCCTCATACACTTTGGACAAGGCCAAACCCCAGAGAATAAGACTCATCCATTTCCCATGAAGTCACCCGGAAATTTCACGACCATGAGTGACACGATATCCAGACACAATAACTTGAGCAAGAGCCTCACACTCGCCCTTTTTTCATATCCCGAAGAGTTCTCCTCATGGTCTGTAGATCGGTCCTGCCATACCTATGACCCGAAACATAAGCCGAGGTTGTGTTTTCAGACAACTGTCCAAACAGCCCTGGCCTACACACCCTACAGGCTCAGGCCCCTGGAGCCAAACCAGACGACTGTGCTTGCCCTCTCCAAGGGAATTGTGTGTGCCCATTCCAATGGCCACAACCCTACTAATAGGATAAACCTCCAAAGTCCCTGAGGCCTTCCCAGGACAAACAGGGGAAATCTGGGCCCATTTGAGCACCTACCGGCACTCAGACCCGTAGACTGATGTCCCCAGAGGTAAAAAGGCACGAACATGCCCCTAGGCACCTACCGGATATATTGCTTTGGTTTCCAGGCATCTCTCCTCAGAGTAATGGATTTCAATAACAGCATATGGCTGTTTCTTGACTCACCCATCAGAACAAATCTCATCTACACCTGGGAAACTTGCACAAGGAGGTTTGTGATAGCCTCTCTTTAGAGGAACCCTTCAGGGCCCCAGGGCCACCGCTTCATTCCAAGGTCTCCATAGACACAAAATCATATTAGGACACATCCACGGGAGAGTCCATTTCAACTCAGCCACCTCGGTTGCTCCCCCAGATCCAAGAGATCTAACCTGTCTTGTTGCTTGGAGACAATTGGAATGCGTGGTGGGCTAGCCAGCCATCCATCCTTAGAACCCTGCTCGGAATCGTTGTCCTGGAGCCAACCAAAAGCTCTCAATTGTCCTGCAGAAGAATCTTTGCAGTTGGGAGCTTCTCACAACTCCCATCGTGGGAAAATCCCCATGCCCTCGTGATCAACCCCCCCTTCAAGAAGGGGCCATCAGGGACAGAATGTCCAACCTGAGCGATCGTCTGATCCTCGCCCTGACTTCAGATGCTCGAGATCTCGATTCAGGTCTCACCCAGAAACCTAGGCCTAGCTTGGGTTCTCAGACTTCCGTCCTCAGACTACTGGCCTACAAGCCCTCCAGTTTGGCAATCCAGAACTACAATGCAGCACTCTGCCTGTACTCCAGAAGGAAAACATTGCCCTCTTGGCCTACCCAGAATCCACAAATGAGGATGAACCTGCACGCCAATTGGCTGTACCCAAAATATATAGGCTGACCTGAGCAATAATGCCCTTTCTGACACAGCCTGAGCCTGGACCTCCTGGCCCCACACAGACAGCTGGCCGCACACTGAGCACAAGGGACCCGCCATGGCCTTAGCTCCTCATCTCTTCTCAATCTCGGTTTTCAGGCTTCAGAACCGAGACCTTATCTCCAATCATGGCCTGTTTTTGAAAATGATGCAGAAATCAGAACTCTTTCCACATGGCAAGAAACCTTGTTGTTCGCATGTTGTCCAAGGTTTAGGGTACTTGAAACCAGTGTGGCCCATGAGGCCCCGCCCATGCTTGCTGGCCACATTGGTCACAAACACACATTGTGACCCTCAGCCTGAGCCCAGTCCTCATGGAAGGCCTCTCAGTGGCTGGATGGAGAGACAGCATATTGGGCTTGCTAAGCCCCTAGGCCCCAATTTTTAAACATAGTTCGGGTTGTCCCTTCACTCTTCCGCAGGACTCTGCATTGGAATTCCTCTTTTGGTGGGACCCCTGAGGTAATAAACCAGAAAGGAGTCCTCCCATCCCACAAATTGACGTAAAACAATTGGGATCGGGGCAAATCCACAGAGAGCAAGATTCGTCCATGCCCCATGATGCCTCCGCAACATTCCATGGCCATCGCTGATACAAAATCCAGAGAGAAAAGTCTGAGCATGCGCCTCAGACTCGCTCATTCTTCATATCCTGAAGATTTCTTCAGATAAAAACCTACACGGCACTCGAATGAACCCAAAATATATAGTTTAACCTGGGCTCTAATTCACTGTCTGACAACCTGAGCCCGGACCTCGTGACCAACACCCAGACAGCTGACCGCACACTGAGCACATCAGACCCGCCATGGCCTTAGGTCATCATCTCTTCCCTACCTCTGTTTTCAGGCTTCAGAACCTAGACCTTATCTCCAATCACTGCCCAGGGGTGACTGTGATGCAGAAATCAGAACTCTTCCTTACCCATGGCAAGAAACCTTGTGGTTGGCATGTTGTCCAACGTTCTGTGGAGAAACCAGCATTCACCCTGAGGCCCCGCCCATTCTTGAGTGCGACGAGGGCATAAACACGCATTGTGACCCTCAGCGTGAGTCCGGTCCTCTAGTACGTCCTATCAGTGGCTGGACCATTAGATGTCATAATGGGCTTGACATGTCCCTAGGCCCCAATTTTTAACCAGATTTCTGGTTGTCCAGTCGCCCCTCCCCAGGGCTCTACTCTGGAATCCCTCATTTGGTGGGACACCTGAGGTTGAACAACAACAACAAAAAAAACAAATGAACAACTACAGAACAACGGACTTCTTCCATCCCACAGAATGACCCCATTCTCTTTGGACGGGGCCAAACCCCCAGAGAGTAAGACTCGTCCATTTCCCATGAAGTCACCCGGAAATTTCACGACCATGTGTGACACGATATCCAGAGACAAATACATGAGCAAGAGCCTCACACTCGCCCTTTTTTTATATCCCGAAGAGTTCTCCTCATGGTCTGTAGACCAGTCCTGCCATACCTATGACCCGCAACATAAGCCGAGTTGTGTTTTTAGACAACTGTCCAAACAGTCCTGGCCTACACACCCTACAGGCTCAGGCCCATGCAGCCAAACCTGACGACTGTGCTTGCCCTCTCCAAGGGAATTGTGTGTGCCCATTCCAATGGCCACATCCCTACTAATAGGATAAACCTCCAAAGTCCCTGAGGCAATCCCAATATTTTTGGCTTCCCAGGACAAACAGGGGAAATCTGGGCCCATCTGAGCACCTACCGGCACTCAGACCCGTAGACTGATGTACCCAGAGGTTAAAGGCACGAACATGCACCTAAGCACATATCGGATCCATTGCTTTGGTTTCCAGGCATCTCTCCTCAGAGTAATGGATTTCAATAACAGCATATGGCTGTTTCTTGACTCACCCATCAGAACAAATCTCATCTACACATGGGAAACTTGAACAATGGAGCTCTGTGAAAGCCTCTCCTTAGGAGAACCCTTCAGGGCCCCAGTTCTACCGCTTCATTCCAAGGTCTCCATAGACACAAAATCATATTAGGACACATCCACGGGAGAGTCCATTACAACTGAGCCTCCTCGGTTGCTCCTCCAGATCCAGCAGATCTAACCTGTCTTGTTGCTTGCAGACAATTGGAATGCGAAGTGGGCTACCCAGCCATCCATCCTTAGAACCCTGCTAGGAATCACTGTCCTGGAGCAAACCAACAGGTCTCAATTGTCCTGCAGAAGAATCTTTGCAGTTGGGAGCTTCTCACAACTCCCATCGTGGGAAAACCCCCATGGCCTCGTGATCCACCCACCCTTCAAGAAGGGGCCATCAGGGACAGAATGTCCAACCTGAGCGATCGTCTGATCCTCGCCCAGACTTCAAATGCTTGAGATCTCGATTCAGGTCTCACCCAGAAACCTAGGCCTAGCTTGGGTTCTCAGACTTCAGTCCTCAGACTACTGGCCCACAAGCCCTCCAGTTTGGCAATCCAGAACTACAATGCAGCACTCTGCCTGCACTCCAGAAGAAAAACATTGCCCTCTGGCGCTAACCAGAAACCCCAAATGACGATCAATGGGGCACGCCATTCGGCTGTACCCCAAATATATAGGCTGACCTGGGCACTATTGCCCTTTCTGACATAGCCTGAGCCTGGACCTCCTGGCACCACCCAGACAGCTGCCCTCACATTGAGCACATCGGACCCGCCATGGCCTTAGGTCGCCATCTCTTCTCAACCTCCATTTCCCATGATGTCACCCGGAAAATTCACGACCATGAGTGACACGATATCCAGAGTCAAAAACTTGTGCAAGAGCCTCACACTCGCCCTTTTTTCATATCCCGAAGTGTTCTCCTCATGGTCTGTAGATCAGTCCTGCCATACCTATGACCTGAAACATAAGCCGAGTTTGTGTTTTCAGACAAATGTCCAAACAGCCGTGGCCTACACACCCTACAGGCTCAGGCCCCGGAGCCAAACCTGACAACTGTGCTTCCCCTCTCCAAGGGAATTGTATGTGCCCACTCCAAGGGCCACAACCCTACTCATACGATAAACCTCCAAATTACCTGAAGTCATACCAATATTTGTGTCTTCCCAGGACAAAGAGGGGCAATCTGGGCCCATCTGAGCACCTACCTTCTCTCAGACCGGAAGACTGATATCCCCAGAGGTAAAAAGGAATGAAAAGGCCCCTAGGCACCGATCGGATCCATTGCTTTGGTTTCCAGGTATCTCTCCTCAGAGGCCTGGTTTTCAATAACAGCATATGGCTGTTTCTTGACTCACCCATCAGAACAAATTTCATCTACACATGGGAAACTTGAACAATGGAGCTCTATGAAACCCTCTCCTTAGGAGAACCCTTCAGGGCCCCAGTGCCACCGCTTTATTCCAAGGTCTCCATAGACACAAAATCATATTAGGACACATCCACGGGAGAGTCCATTTCAACTGACCACCTCGGTTGCTCCCCCCGATCCAGCAGATCTAACCTGTCTTGTTGCTTGGAGAAAATTGGAATGCGAGGTGTGCTACCCAGCCATCCATCCTTAGAACCCTGCTCAGAATCATTGTCCTGGAGCCAACCAACAGGTCTCAATTGTCCTGCAGAATAATCTTTGCAGTTGGAAACTTCTCACAACTCCCATCGTGGGAAAACGCACAGGGCCTCGTGATTCACCCCCCCCCTTCAAGAAGGGGGCATCAGGGACAGAATGTCCAACCTGAGTGATCGTTTGATCCTCGCCCTGACGTCAGATGCACAAGATCTCGATTCAGGTCTGTAGATTGTGCCAGCCATATCCTCACCCAGAAACCTAGGTCTAGCTTGGCTTCTCTGACTTCCATCCTCAGACTACTGGCCCACAAGCTCTCCAGTTTGGCAAACCAGAACTACAATGCAGCACTCTGCCTGCCCTCCAGAAGAAAAACATTGCCCTCTGGGGCTACCCAGAAAACCCAAATGAGCATCAACCTGCACGTCATTCGGTTGTACCCCCAATATATAGGCTGACCTGGGCACTAAAGCCCTTTGTGGCACACCCTGAGCCTGGACCTCCAGGTCCCACCCAAACACTTGGCCGCACACATAGAACATCGGACACGTCATGGCCTTAGTTCGTCATCTCTTCTCAACCACGGTTTTCAGGCCTACACACCTACAGGCTCAAGCCCCTGGAGCCAAACATGAAGACTGGGCTTGCCCTCTACAAGGGAATTGTATGTGCCCATTCCAATGGCCACAACCCTACTAATAGGATAAAACTCCAAAGTCCATGAGGCCATCCCAATATTTGTGGCTTCCCAGGACAAACAGGGGCAATCTGGGCCCATCTGAGCACCTACCGCCACTCAGACTCGTAGACTGATGTCCCCAGAGGTCAAAAGGAACCAACAGGCCCACAGGCACCTATCGGATCTATTGCTTTGGTTTCCAGGCATCTCTCCTTAGAGATCCTTAGAACCCTTAGAACCCTGCTCTTGTGTCGTTCCTTATGGGACATCCTTGAGCCATCCAACAGGTGTAGACTGTCCCACAGGATTCCTTGTCTATGGACCACCTCACAACTCATATCATGGAAAGCTTCCAAGGTCACATGATGCCCCCAATCTTCATGAAGTCGGATCACGGAAAGAAACTCCAACCTGAGCCAACGGATGATCTTCGCCTAGACTTCAGATGCACGAGATCTTGATTAAGCTCTTCAGAGTGCACCTGCTGTGCCCTCACTCCAAACCCTAAGCATAGCTAGTGTTCTCACACTTCCGTCCTCACTCTCCTGGACCACACGCCCTCCATTTTGGGATTTCCGATGACACAGTGCTGGCACTCTGCCTGCACTCTAGAAGA